>NW_010108029.1:0-6647 GCF_000699245.1 Pterocles gutturalis | reverse complement strand
GCTTTGAGCAACCTGGTCTAGTGGAGGGGGTCCCTGCCCATGGCAGGGGGTGGAACTAGATGATCTCTAAGGTCCTTTCCAACCCAAACCATTCTATGATTCTATGAAAAAAGTAAAACAAACTATATTCTAGCAAAATAAAATTTAGATTGTCTTTTGACAGTAAATTCTGACTCTGAAAGGCCAACAGACTCTATTTTGCTAAGAAAAAAAAAAAAAAAACACACAACACTATTTCAAAAACATGGGGAACATATTACACGAAGGATCACTGTGTCAGGAAAATCAGTCACTCATTCATCAGAATTTTAAGTACTGCTCAACCAAACAAGGTACAATAACACCATCAAAGCTTATTTTTAAGAGGTCAATACAGATACTCGTTCTATTACTTATTGTCTTTGCTAACTATTTAATCAAGAAAATACGTTGAGTCACTAAATGTATAATGTAAATAATAAAATGCAATATATGCAACATACCCACAGGAAATGTCAATGGGAAACAAATTGCCTAATTCCTGGTATTTTGCAACTATCTCTGCAAACATACTATTAAGTCACAAAGATAGCCAGATAAGAAAAACCATCAACCCCACTCTCCTAGTTATACTAACAGACTTGCCTCTTTATACTACTTCATAGTCAGTAAATCCATACTGTAGTTGCATTAAGCTATTCAGTAATCTCATAATACAAGCAGCATACTTAGCTCAGAAGATACACAAATTTTACATGCCATGTTCACTTTCTATAGACTCTTACACCTTCTTCCCTCTGATAAAACATCACACTTTAGAATTAGGCTTTTTATTTTTTTCCCCATTTTACAATTATGAAAAACCTTGGGAAGATCTGACAGAGCCTTAAGGCAATGCTGGTACTGCAATGTTGTGGACTCCCAAAAATATCCAAATAAAATCTGATGCACATTTTAAAAATCCCTATTATTTTCAAACACGTTTGCTCAAGAACACACAAGCATAATTTGAGTTTCCCCATCCATCTGTAGCATTCCTTTCTCCATCTCAAAATGGGGCACTAATGGGAGAAAACTTACTTTTGGAAAACTTCAGCCTTTGCCTCACAAGTGGCACAACATAATTAACAAAATCAGTGTCTTCCTTTGAAGCAACAGCACACATGGTGCTTCTGATGTGCCTACATTATTACCTTTTTGCTGGCTGCAATTCCAACAAACAACCAAAAATCAAAATTACCTCATATCTGGAAAAGGATGACCAAATATAAAATATAACACCTCAGTCAACACCTGAAACCACCAGAGAACACGCAGTTAAGTGTAAAAGTATTATGAAAAAGTAATTTCACTATGAACTACTGTAACCAATTTTCTTTAAGCAAATTAATTTAGCTGAATTCTCAACTTATTCTCAAGCTAAGCTCGGGGGGGGAATATTTTGCATATTTCTGTGTTTACCCTAAATCCACAAATGTCCCACAACTGCAGCTCAGAGAAACTGTGACACCACAGGGGAAGCTAAGAACAATACATGCAGCACAACAGAACTAATGCTGATCTTTGAACCAGATCCAGCAGAGACCCTCCCAGAGCTCTTGCAAGGGATTATGGTACTATGTTAAGAAAGAAAATTTGTGGATCAGCCTGGGAAGTAAACCCCTTCCCTCTAAAAAGTTGTTCTGGATTCAGCTGAGACCGAGTTAACTGTCTTCACAGTTAACTTAGTTGTCTTAGCTAGTAAGAGGCTGCGTTTTGGGTTTGTGCTGAGAAGAAGGCTGATAACATACTGATGTTTATAGTTGCTGCCAGGACAGTCAAGGACTTTTCAGCTTCTCTGCTGTGCCAGTGTCTGCAGGTGCAGGAGATGCTGGGAGGGATCGCAGCTCCAATTCTAGCCTAGGATTCAACCTTAGGTTTGGGACTGAGACCCAAACTGGCCAACACTGTACTCCATATCATGTATGTCATGCCCAGTATATAGATGAGGCTCCGTCCAGAAGTGCTCTCTCTTGCTCCGGGTTGTCTCCCTTTGAAACAATTTGTTTCAAACTTATCAAAAAGAGGAAAAGAGTCTGAGAAATATGTTCCTTCAGCTGACATGGATTCACCTCACCTGGCTGAACTGAAAACTTAAACAGTATCTTCGGAATAAACCAGCAGCACCACACTGTTCTGGAAGGAAGTCTAAAAATGGCTTTGTACCTAGCAACTGCAACAAAAAGGGTGAGCCAGTCCTAGTCAGAAATTAGATCAAACTTTGGGCTTACACAACTGCTAGACAATGAGAAATTTCAGAGGGGAAAACCTCAGGTGAGGCTGAAACTCATGAACTACATGCTCATAAAGCAGATTTCATGAAGTGCAGTGTAACTGCATGAAAGCATGCATGAGTGCCTCTGTTAGGAAGAGAAAAGGAACAGACAGAATCATCCACTGCTGTCAGTGTTGGAAACTAACACAGCTGTGTGAGAACCTGGTCAAAAGTCAAGTTAATTTTTGTTACAAGGTTTTTTTCTAAATACGGCAACAAGTATCAGCTTGACTTAAATTTTCTTTTTTCCTCATTGTCTTTTAGAGGCCTCTTTTTTTCAGCCAGCTGGCCAGATAGCAGTCATTTCCAGGATAACTGAACCACCCCAGTTTGTCTTCCATCATTCATTTCCTAAAATAAAAATTATGTTTTGGGTGCCTATAAAAACTGCTGCATCTACCATTTTATTGCTGATCCTATGGCTTATATATTAGTCTTTTTAAGACCTAAGAATTTTGTAACTTTTACTACTAGTAAATTTTCACACTTTTTACAAAGCAAATTAAAATGATTAAACTTCTCAACCTAATAACTTCAAATTGTCCAGCTGTCACACAACAGAAATATTTTAACAACTGCTTCTTTTTTTTTTTTTTTTTTTTTTTTTTTTTACTACCACCTGCAGTCACACACAGACTCTTTCAAACTTGTTACTAGCACTTGGTAATACATCCTTTTCTTCATCGTGCAGGATTCAGGATAGTATACAATACAAGCCTAGGCAAATGATCATGCTTACTGCTGGTAAAATGTACCCAAACAACGAAATTAGGTCTCATACAGAACTGTAGGAACACTGGTAATTTCAACCTACTCGATACTAATACCAAGATTTTTATTGCTTTTTTTCTTTTCACAAACCCCTTAAAATTGCTTCAAGACTACAGAAGGATCTGCCAATAGATACAAAAGAGGACACAACCATCCATCAAGAGTGATTACAAACAAGTTATTTGAAAATCTTTGCTTTGACCTGCAAGCTACAAATTACTGTAAAATATGCCACCACTGTTTCAAGGAGTTGCCTTAGATCAGCAAAGTACAAGAAAGAGGTTATGTGTCTTGACAGTCAAACACTTCTACAATGTTTATACATCACGCTTACTCTCTCTGTCAAATCTATAGCAAACAATGTTTTATGTCTTAACTAGAGCTGGTAAATCTCACATGTCTTGCAATAGTACTTGGCAAAGGTGTTATCACTCTGTTTATTAAGGAAAGTCTAAAACCAGAGGAAGCAACCTCCTGCCACACGTACTATCCAGTCATGGTACACAACAAAAATGTTACTTAATGAATTTGGAGATGACAAACGAGTTAATCCCTCTTCATTATTGCACAGTAACTCAACACTCAGTCAACAAAGAAAAAGTAAATAGTAAAATGGAGCAGGAGAGCATTACATTTTAAGTTAGAGAAGGAGCAGATGACTAAGAACCAAGCAGTCTAAGAATTCAGAACCAGCTTTCTAAGAATACTGGTTTGCATAAAGCTGGTATAAAACAAACTGTCCAGACTTCTGAGACAAAAATCATGTTACAGAAGCTCTCTACTTCAGTCATTGTGTTTATTAACAAAACTAATCATGACCTTAAATCTACCAAGTAAGTTTTGTTAAAAGAAAACCAGAACACAATAAGCAGCAGAACCTTCTGAAATGCATACTATACTACTTCTAATCACATCCTGTAGTGCGGAGGCAAGCTCTTCTCACACAAAGGATTTATCTTATTTTCAGAAATGTTTACTATTAAATAAATGTAAGAATATAGAATCATTTAGGTTTGAAAAGACCTTTAAGATAATCAAGTCCAACCTTTAACCTAACACTGCCAAGTCCACCACTAAACCACGGCCGTAAGTGCCACATCTACACATCTTTTAAATACCTCCAGGGATGGTGACTCGATAGCCTGTTCCAATGCTTTATAACACTTTTGTTAAAGAAATTTTTCCTAATATCCTATCTAAGCCTCCCTGGAACAACTTGAGGTCAGTTCCTCTTATCTTATTACTTGATACTTGGGAAAAGAGATGACACCCACTTTGCTACAACCTCTTTTCAGGTAGTTGTATAGAGGGATAAAGTCTCCCCTGAGCCTCCTTTTCTCCAGACTAAGCAACCTCAGTTCCCTCAGCTGCTCCTGATAAGACTTGTGCTCTGGACCCTTCACCAGCTTCGTTGTTCTTCTTTGGACACACTCCAGCACCTCAATGAAATGATCACTGCTATTTCCTTTTCAGAGGAAACTGATTTTGAGAGTTGCACCTGAAGAATCCAACTACAAAACCATAAAAACCATTAAAAAGCCTCATATCCAATTACATCTTGCAGATTTTCTTTCCCCTGACATAAGTGGTACTTCATAAATCACCTGAATAGCAGGTTAGCCTCTTTGTATAGCTGAGTTCACCAGGTGGCCTCCTTACAGTGAAGGAACAACTGAAGTTGGATTGCAAGGAGGACATGCATACCTGACAGAAAACTTATTTTCTGCAGTTTTCATCAGAAGACAAGTTTAATATTAACAGCACTTCTGGAAACAGCTGGGAAATAAGGGTTTGGAATGGGAGTAATCCTAAAACACACTTCTTACCTACTCATGTTTATAATTTGTTTGTGCTAAAGCTGTTTTGCAATAGTTTCTCATATACTCTTGCTGAAAATTTATTCAACCTCTCCCCCTTCATTATCACTTTCTATTTGTTTCTATTAAGTATTTTACAGCAATAAAAGACTACTAAAAAAAAACCTCAGAATACTTAGCTGCTGTGCTAAAATATACAGGGTACACTTAAACCAGTAACAGTGTCTATTCAGTATTACGGAGAAAAAGTTGTTAGAACTCCACACCCATTAAAATCCAAAAGTGAAAGTACCCTAACTTTCAGAGGTGATAATCACCCAAAGGACATATCAAATTCCAACAGAGTTCAGGGTGTTAACCATTTTTCAAATACCCGGCCTCCAACACAGAAAATTTTGTTCTGCGCTGTTGGGTACAATCCTGAAATAAAACTTGCTTTGAGGTCAGCATCAAACACTGCAAAGGACCATCACAGATAACTAACAACTAAAGAAGCAAAAAGCTTCCTTCTCACTGGTAGCCAAGTATGGTATACTGAGGGACTCACAGATTCCCTCCTCTCCTGGCCTGGTCAATAAGAGCTGCTGCTCACCTAACACCTTTCTAAGTCCCAAAAGAAGCAAGGTGGGGCAATAATTCCAAACAGATAGAGGCACACATTGTAGATAGCATGGCTCACCAAAAACACACAGACGAATAGAAGACAGTATTGCACTGAACACCCACACAAACACAGACAGCTCAGATAGGTCCATCCTGTTCCCAAAGATCAACGCTCAAAACAAAAAAAAAAAAAAGCCTTCACTAGTGTCTCTCATAGCTACCTCCCAGAACTTCAGCCCCTCTACACCCTAGCTCTCAGACCCTCACCTAGCTTGAAGTCTGCTAGGAGATCATGCACACACCCTAGAAAGACATTCATAGGAGGAAAACAAAAACAAAAACAAACCAAACAAACAAAACCAAAAACCAAAACACACAGAAAAAGCAGCAGTGCTTCACCAGACAAATGTACTAACCAGTTGCCTGCTTAAATGCAACTGGCACCTTCTATCCCTTCCTTCTCTCCTTTTTCTCATATTTATTCCTGCCCACTTCACTTTGATCCTGCTCTTCTCCATCTCTGGTCCTGGCTTTAAATGTCACATAGCAGATCTGTACAATCCCAAAATTCTTCTGTTCAGTCCCCATTTCCATCCCTTCAGCACTCCTTAATACATCCTATGTGCCTTTATTCACAGCTCCCTGTGAATAAAGAGAACAAAGAGACTGGAAAAAGGGAAATATTACTCCCATTTTTAAGAAAGGGAGAAAGGAAGACCCAGGGAACTACAGGCCGGTGAGCCTCACCTCTGTGCCTAGGAAGACCATGGAACAGATCCTCCTAGAAGCTATGCTAAGGCACATACGAGACAAAGAGGTGATTCGAGACAGCCAGCATGGCTTCACCAAGGGCAGATCTTGCCTGACCAATCTGGTGGCCTTCTATGATGGAGTGACAGCTTCAGTGGACAGGGGAAGGGCGATGGATGTCATCTACCTGGACTTCTGCAAAGCCTTTGACATGGTCCCTCACCACATCCTTCTCTCTAAATTGGAGAGGTGTGGATTTGAAGGATGGACTGTGCGATGCATTAGGAATTGGCTGGCTGGACGCAGACAAAGGGTTATGATTAACGGTTCTGTGTCAGGGTGGAGGCCGGTCATGACCAGTGTCCCTCAGGGGTCCGTCTTGGAAGCGGTGCTCTTTAACATCTTCATCAATG
>NW_010108028.1:0-14360 GCF_000699245.1 Pterocles gutturalis | reverse complement strand
GCACCCGGAGATCCCTTTTCATCTCCTCCCAGCGCTACCCCAACCTTAGGCTGGGGGACACCACCCGGGTTTCAGTGCAGTCGGTTTGCATGCTCTGCGTTTGGGAACACACCGCCACAAAACGCCCTCCCTTGACCTGTGCCAGACGGGGGTGCACGTAAAAGATCCTTTTCCACCATTACCACAGCTGAAAGAGCCAGGCTGTCAGGTACCCATCCCTTTCCCTAGGGCCCTGAACTCAGTAGAAGGTGTTACAGCTTTCCCCAGCTCCTTGCACAGTTACATCCACACACCCCCCAAGCGACACTGGCCTTCTTCAGCCTTCTGCGAGTCCTCCTCTCTCAATCTGGTGAGCAGCTTTCGTGAAAAAACCGGAGCTTTGCTGCAAACCAGGTACGCCCATCTGTAAATGCAACTTACCCTGCCAAAGGACTGCTGCTGCTTTTTGATTTCAAAGCTGAATCACAAAATTCCAGATTAAAAAAAAAATTCCAAGATTTAGTATGATTTTATTTGTCCTCAGGAAAAAAAAAAAAAAGATAAAACCATTACAAATAAAGGAACTTTAATGCGCAGTTAACACAGAACAGTCCAGGCGGTGGCAGAACACCAGGGTATTTACAGAACACAGCAGCAGCGCCTGATGGCAACAAATATGAGATCATTATCCTAGAGCTGGAAAGTCGCTGAAGTCTGTGACATTCCACTGTAAATATAGGTGTTATTAAAAATTACAAACTGCCCCGTAATGACTTTGATAACCTCCTGTGCAGCAGCTCCTGTAAAAGAAAAAAAAAAAGGCAAACCAGAAGGTAGTTAGCAGGTCATATTTAAAAAATGTTAAAACAATGTTATTTATCTAGAACTCACTACACTGGAATTATTTCGGAAGCACCTGATAGAACTCCTAGGAGAAAAAATGCCTTTCAGTACTTCCCAGTATAAAAGAGGCTCAGAAAGCTGTTACTTAAGCTGTTATTGCTGCTTTACATACACTTTGCTATATATACTTTCTCTCTCCAGGTATGCACACACAAAGATGTGTGAGCAGACAGACCCATGTGATTTGTGACCTCTCTAAATGAAATTGAGAAGCTGAATAAAAAAAAATCATGTACAGGTAAACTGTAAAATAAATTGAAGGGTCATTTCACTATGATCCCTTTGTGTTCTGTAGTATGAAACACTAATTTCTTCAGACTTTATCTTTTACATATTTTTCTAAAGTGCTGCACATACAAAGTTTCATTCAATCAGAAAAAAATTCATACATCCATGGAGTATTTAATATATATAAGAAGATAAGTTAACTGATATATCAATTTTGAGCATCTATTAAAACATTTGGTTTTGATAATACCTGCAGGTCAAATTAAGGTAAGCAATTATGGTGATTTTTTAATATATATTATATATAATTAAGGTAATTTATATTTTAAGCATCTATTAAATAAGTGTATTGTGTTAAAGGGAGATGTGTACTGTTAATTTTAATATTACTACAATTATTCTTTTCCTTTTTTTAAATTTAAACTCAAAGGCTCTTTCAACCATGTTATTTTTAAGCACCTTTTTAAACTACTAGAATCAATACACCAAGATTACTTTTCAAGTTTAGTTGGTTTCTTTTACTGACTTTACACCCTTGCTGTGTCCACTTTTTCTGTACACTACAGAAGGTCACATTCGGAGAATGAAGGGGGAAGGTTTTGTTTTAATACTATCTTTGACTGCAGTCTGTGATTACAATCTTTGCTCAAACAATGCAAAGTAATTGAAACAGTGGAGATTCTGGACCTTAGAAATAAAGTGACAATCTTACCTCCCATGAAAGCAGCAATGGCATGCGGCTCAGCAGCTCCATAGCGACAACTGGACAGCAAAGGAACAGTTAGTATTTTCAGGTCAGTTTTATTGACAAAGTGACACTTAAGATATAATACTTACAACTCATGGACATAGTCATCTTTCACCACTACAGACAACCCATGTTCTTGTAAGAAACCAGTAAGGCATGATTTTAGTTTTCCAATATCATCTTCTACCTGGAAGTTGTAGACACCTGGAAAATAAGTTAACTGTTTCATCACAGTTCATCACCATTCAAAGGTAATGGGGTTTAAATGGCAGCACAAGTACTTTATTATTATGAAAAGTTTCTAAGCCAATTAATATATTAAATTATTAATATTAGACTAATAATAATTGAACATTCTGTTGATGCTACTCATGATAATGACAAATCCCTGTATAACTGATTCATAATACAAACAACCCATTTCAGTGGTATCAAGTCAGATAAATTCCTTAAGTTTTCAAAGAGAAAAAATTCTCACTTTAATTTTCACATTCTTAAAAGTTATATTAATATGGAAACAAAACCACAACCTATGCTATATTTGTAGTTTTTAACTAGTATTATAGTAGCTATTGGATCTTTATGTCTTTTGATGACAGTAAATTAACTCTGGTATTAACATACCTGGATATCTACCATGCTGCTTATAAAATTTATCTACAGCCCGTAGCATCAAGTAGAGCACCAGTTCACTGTCTGGGTTATCCATATGGGAAACTGAAAACAGCAAGAGAACTGGTTAGAAAGAAAGGTTTTGAATTACTTGAAATCAAGTATTTCCCATGTGCCTTAACTGTAAAATCTGCAGTAAAAAGAAATCTTAATGAAAACAACGTGCAACTGAGAATCTCAATGCGTAAACAGACACACGATTTTGACTCTACCGTGTATGACAAAACCATATTGTATGTATTTGACATAAACTGTTCAGTGAAGATATTCATGTTTCAACTCTGACAGCTGCTATAACATTAAATGGGATATTCCTTGGTTATAATTTTGGGATTTGAAATGCATGCTTCAGCTATTTAACTGTAATGAATATAATTATAAACCAGGTCTTAAATCCTTTAACATACAGCTCAGTAGTCTAAATACTAACTACTAGTTAAATCACATTGCATATTACCAACAAATTCAAGGAGCTTTCGCTTAAATATTACATGTATGTATGCACAAAATGTATACACATTTTGTCCAAAACAGAGACTTGTATAAGCTTAATTTAAAAAAACTTTGATAAAAAGTATTTCCAGATTTTTAATTTATGCAGGTTCAAAAAATAAAATGCAGTATTAACTACTAGTTTGCTAGCTCAGATACTGAAAAGATAAGCTGCGAGGGGCCAAGACTATTCCTGTATCTTTGGTCAGGTGAAAGCACCTTTCCAGCTCTGTCAGAAATAACTGAGGTACAGAAAAGAGAAGTTTGAAGAAAACAATGTCTTATTAATGTGCTATCAAAAATAAAATCTGCAAGGAAAAGACTGAAACATGCATCAATCTGTAAGGTCATTTTTCAACCTTCAAACATCAAATTGAATTCAACATTCTAGACTTAAAAAAAACACACTTCTAGTTAATGCCAAATTATAAAACTATAATGAACTAGAATGTGTAACACACAATTCTTTTTGATCATAAAACCATTTCAAGTTGAAAACACAAAGTATATGCCAAAAAAGGAGTACTTACTGATTTCGTCCTTGTTAAAAGTGTTTAAGCCATATTCTTCAGACAGAGACCTACATCGGACTACTCGGAGAAAAGCTGAGTTGCTGCCTAAGCAGAGGGATCACAAAAGAGAGCATTACCTACTTGAATGTGTCTCCTATTACTAAATCTTTGTAAGTCTGTATCTCTGATGTGTTAAACATGAAAGACTAAAACTTATGATAATTTCATTTAACACTTTTCTGTTTCTTCCGGTAGGTCGCAGTAATGAAATCTATTAAACTACATTTAGGTCTATGATGACAAGTATTTTAGTGAAATCCTTCATGCTTATTTACTTCCAGAATCTAAATTTGTCTGCCATGTTAATGTAATAGCTCACAATGTGTAGCTCTTCTAAAGCTACAATCACAGCCATCAACTTCATGTTTTCCTCTTCTACGCTGCAAATGAACATGAGTACATCGACCGCTGTCTCACATTTTCACAATTAACGTTCTAACAGTACAGCTACGAGTGGGAAAAGGTTCTGCTCCAGTATCATTGCTATGAAACAACCCAATGTGCAGCTACTACCTAGCACTCAAAAATGAGGAACTGTGAGGCTCCCAAAACTCCCAGCAAATTATGTATCAGCGCAGGGGCAGTGTCCTCTTGGCTACGTGCTTACAGGAAAATTTTTCAGTTGCAGGGAGATTTAGCAAGGCTGCTGTGTGGACATGGATACAAATCCAGAAGAGACATAAGCTAAAATGCCCTAACAGTACTGTTACATACAGTACTTTATGTTTTCAGACTAACAGAACTTTACAGAGCCTGCACTCTGAAATCAGTATCACAGAATGGGCAAGAGTGATTAAGTACTAACCACAGAAAGTAGAGGACATTTGCTACCTGTTGTCTGGACCTGAAAAAATATCATATCTTTAAAAGCCAACCTTTATAGACTCACTATTGAGAGATGCTGAACATCTGTTACTTCCCACTGAAGACGACAAATGCAACTGCTAAGCACATATTTGAAAAATTAAAATACTGAGCTACTGATTAACCATTCAAAAGTTTTTGATTATTTGATCATAAACACGGCAACAGAATCCAAGCATACTCACAAAGCAATTTTAATTCTCTCTCTGAAATAGATTCAGGTGCCTAAAAGAGAAAATATTACAGTATATAAAACAACCAGAGAATTTAGATTTTTCAGAAATATTCATTGTGAAATAACCAGCCATTCTTGTAAAAAAAAAAATCTTAAATTGTAAATAATATATCTCTGTATGCCCTTTACTTTTATATAACCAAACCAGAAGTGATAAATAAAACAGACCACAGATATTAAAATTCATTAGAACTTCAGGCCTTTTGAGGAGAATGAGGTAATTAAACTTCTCTTCATATTTGTCTCCTGTGACTTATTTTTATACAGAATGTCAGGGTAAAAATATTTGAGGAGAATGAGGTAATTAAACTTCTCTTTTCATATTTGTCTCCTGTGACTTATTTCTATACAGAATGTCAGGGTAAAAATATATCTACCCTGTCAGAATGGCTGTACATTTCTAATTACCTTGCCTAGGGATTGTAACAATTTAGCAGCATGGTCACCCACAGCAGCAATATCCTTCTTTGCTTTTTCACGGTATCTGTTAATAATAAAGTAGTCTTAATAATTACAGCACAAAGCCATCAACTTCACAGTGAAGAGCATTTCTTTTGATTTGTATTACAAAGAGAAAATACAAGCCACACGAATGGAAGTGAGCTACCTCAACGCCGTGAATGCAATTCTTACCTCCCCGTATGACTGTTGGGCATGGCTGAGCTGTTCACTAACTATTTGTCTTAGAAATAGGTTACAATTATAATGAATATTACTACAAACTGACAGAGGAAGAATATTAACTAGTTTCAGAATAAGAGCTATATGTCCTTCATTGGGCTTCCAATACTTCATTAATTTCTGCATTTTAATATTTGTATATTAGCTCTGTTAAGACCTGCGACAATGCAGACATCTCAACAACACAGCACTTGCTTATAGAATTCAGATTTACAAATCTGTGCAAATTCAAGCAATTATGACTTCATGTAGCAAAATAATGATACAAGTTCTTGGTTTTACTGTCATTATACAGAGTAACTTCCATGAAGCAACAGCAATCAATTATTTTAGACATGTAACATGTTTATATTTTTATATCCATCATTTTAATGCTATTTGTCACAGTTCTAAGGAATGCACCTCTAAAATTACAGATTTCATTTTGATTAGTAAATGCTTTTAAGGCACACAATAATTTTTCTAGTAGAGGCTGTGTTTCGGAAATTTATGGGGAAACAAACAATATCTATTAGAAATAATACTTTCCAATTTGAACAATTCAACACTACAATTGTGCAGACAAATTTAAACAAGTCTTCTGCAAGATATTGCTCCATTTTAAAGATAAAAAAAGAGGAAGCAGCAATCAACTGCAAAGAAAATGTGGTAACATTGTAAGAAAGTCCTTTTGGCCCAACAATTTGCGTCCTGTCCATGATGCACAAGAATAGTAAATTCATGCAGAGGATACATGCATTCAAAGATGGCCTTCCTAAAATCGTAATCCACACCGACACTGTTCAGAATTCGCAGTCAATGCCAATTCACACTCTTCCTTATCTACCAGCAATCCCTTCGAAGGGCATTAATTAGATTTAAGCATTTAAATATCTAGGAAAGTAGAATTTCTGTAATCAGGCTTGCATACATACTGAGGAAAAAAAACAAAGGTTGTGTTTAAGGAACAATTTGCTTTGGACAGCAGTAGCTGGGCTATAGGTTCTACTATCTATAGGAAGGGTCTTTACTAGATCTGAAACCAAGAAAAGTGATCACTTGATATCCAGCCTTTGGAAACTGGGATGCACTGAAGGCTTAGGCCCTGATTCCAAACAGCAGATAGCATCTATACAGATGGGAGCAGACAGCCCCAGGCTGCTGTGCTTCCCACACCCCTCCTCACCCCAGTCTCACATACACACTATTTTCTTTTTCTTAATACAGGAATTCATGCACTTAGTGAGCTCTGCAGTCATCACCATTTACTATCATCAGTAACTATTAAAGAAAAAATTGTATACTTACACATTTTGCAATTTGATAAATTTATTGGAGTCTGCTATCATATCAGGAATAGTGCCGCGGACAGGCAAGCTTCCTTGCCCCTCATTTGCCACAAATTCCTTTACAGCTCGAGCCAAAATCCAGAAGGAGGGTGACTGCAAATGCACAAGGAACAGTCATGTACACAGATGTTATTTACAATGTTTTTTCTACATTTATGTCTTACCCTTAATTACTCATTACCTGCTCTGTGAGATTTATGCAGCAATCATCATTAAAAATCTCTTGAATGCATCTTGGAATCTATGAAAAAAAAATTAGTTTGTATTTACTCAACTTTTGATTTCCTGAATTATCCCAACACTCATTACACAGGTGATCCAAACTCTAAGTAACCTCAGAGTTTCATACCAAAATCTCCTCTGAATCTTACACAGTCAGTGCTTCTCAGACATTTCAAACAGTAGCACTGCCTGAGAACAAGGCATATGCTTCTGATCAAGATGAATGTTACAAACAAAATCTCACCTTATTTCCGTCTTCTATAGGGAAGATTTTTAAAAAATTGGTAGCAGCATCAGCAAAAGGTACTACCAGTCCCAGCTGCCCATCCTGCCCGCTAGAGGCAGAGCAGGAAAAAGGCTGGGGAAGTGAAGAGGGGCTGCAAAAGTGAGTGCTTCAGCTCCTTAACTGCTGCAGTTAAGCCCAGCACATAAATGGAAATAAATCACTAATAGCCTGGGACATGGCCTGTAGTGGCTGAGATGTCAGCGCGAAGTTTTATCCACTGCTTTCTCGGGAGATTTAATGTAACTGTCCGAGCAAGGATCAGCACAGATCAAATAAAAATGGAATGTCATCCACAAAGAATCACAGAATGTGCTTTTACCTCATGTAGCTTTCGCAGTTTACCATGGATGAGAGATTAAGGAAATCAGAAGTCAATTCTAAACCATGAGTTACTACTCCAGCACTATTTAAAAACAATGAAAACTTCACTTTTAATGTTTTTAAACTTGATCAGTTTATGAAAGGAATTTCATAACATGTTTCTTCAAGAGAAAAATACTGAATTTCCTGAGTCAAAGGTCCCTTGCAGCACTTCATTTCTATACAGAATAAATACTATTGCAAGCGCGTTCAATACAGCACAATTTACGATTTTGACAAATGCTTTCAGTCTCTCTCCTCAATGTACTTAAATCAGACATCATCCACACCAGTGACTGCTGACTCCTTCTAGCTGTACCAACCACTTTACAGTTTAATCTGTAAAAGGAAATCTGATGAAGTCTAAAACAGGAATACACTGCTAATGAACTCTGGTTGCTGACTCATTCTATACTTGAATTCAAGTCTTCCGGAAGGAAATGCAGCTTCCTCGCATGAGCAAGGAAATAAAAGTGACATCTAGTCTAGGTCTACTTTTCTATGTTATTTCAATTTTAATAATTGTACTAATCCCATTTTATGTAAATATAAATGTTACAAATGGAATTTCTGTCCTGAAACTGCATAATATGTTCTCAAAAAATGAGGTAGTTGAAATTTCTTCCATTTCGTCACACAGAAGTTTATTTTACCTCTGTGGTATTTAATGCCGTGTTCACATTTTTTATAGCTTCTTCAAAGTTTTCCTCATCTTCTGGGGTCCCATTTTCATTCTTTAAGATACCTTAAAGAATCAAAAACACACAGTCCCCTGAATTACATCTCATCATTTAGGTCTTACCAACAGAGAGGACTGGCTTTGGATCTATTTGTGGCATAGCAACTAATCAGCAAAGATTTTAATTACCAGTAAGATGTACTGATAAAACTAACTACATATACATTCTGCATATGATTAATTTTCATGTGATGTTAAATAGAAGTTACTTATCACAAAAATACCAGTTTATTTGTGTGACAAAGAGAGTAAAGTTTCATAATCACTAAATTAATGTAGATGGTGGTAAAAGGCAATTCAACTCTCCTTCCCATCCCCACTCATGTTGTGTTTGGCTTTTTTTGTCAAATTTGGCAAACACTTAAGCACCCACACAGCAAGCCAGACTGAGAAATTACTCCACTAAAAACTTAATTTACCCAAAGGTAATTACTACAGATCAAATCAGTTCCTTAGCCCAACCTGGGGATAGAAATGACAGAACCACTCAGCAATTTGCACATAGGCCAGCTTTAAATGAGGAAATACCAAAAATTCATGTAACGTTTGTATTCTACAATCATTTAAGATAATGTATTTCTAGATCTTAGAGATGCCTCATTAATTTTAGCACTCACAAAAGGTATTAGATTGGAATATCTGCAAAAATGAAGCCTGTTCACATAGTGGTTACAGTGTACTGAGTAGTAGTCTTTCTCTCTCTCTAGACTAGTTGTTTTAGAGCTGCAATGTTTACCAGCAGTTTGGTGGGTCAACCAACCAACCAATTACTTGCAGCTAATAACAATTCCAGTGTCAAAGACCACTTGCTTTCTTCTTTGTCACATTTTCCACGTTAAACATCAACATTTTCTATAGGATTTGTTCTTAAGGCCTCTCCTCTCATCCAAATCAAAACATAGTCTTGATCTTAAACAGCAAACAGTAAGAAACACTGCCAAACTGCATTTATAAGCAAATCTGAGATCTTAAGACCCACCTGTATAAAACAATCATTTAGCAGAAGAATCGTACTGTATATGCCAGCAGATTTCCATAAACTAACCCTGAGAGAACTTCTGATTACTTTTCAGATATTGCTTTATATATCTCTGCCAGTATCAATAAGTGACTCCTAGGACATATATTACCTTGCCGAATCAGCTGTCTGAAGGCTTCTTTTTCTTTGTAACTCTTAGGCAACTGATCACTTTTCTAAATTTAAAAACACAAAAACATTTTGTCTTTAAAATATTCACTACTAACCTCCCTCTGTTCAGACTGCTGAACTCTAGTGTGTCATTGTTCACATACATTCACTTGTATTTCAATTGCTTAATTTTTTTATTATTCCACCTTGTTTTTCTTTGTTACACGCTGACAAAATAATAATCTAGTTTAGAAAAGACATATCCAAAATAATAATAATGAACTGATAACTTATCCAGTTTTGCAATATACCTCGTTGAACCATTTTGCTAGATACTTGGCTACAATCACAATCCATGGAGTGTGGCTATGGTCCTGTAATTGAACAGCAGAAAAATCATTGTCAAGTTGAAAAAAGATAAAAACAGGAGACAAATTAAAAACCCATTTTAAATGTAAACTCCTAACATCCCTTCCACTATTGTAAAAACACAGGACATGTTCCAGATTTTGATTCGGAAATAGCATTCTCTAGCTACTATAAAACAAATTATTAAATTGTTATTCCTTTACTTAAAAGAAGGGTGGCTGAGCCAAGTTTCCCAATATTTTTCCAAAGTGGAACTTACATTATGTACAAACACCAACACCGCAAAGCTCTGCAGCAGTAGGTTATCATAACAATTTAAAAAAGGCAGCGGGGGGTGTCAATCTAACAAGAGATCAAGCTGTCCAAGAATATTCCTTACTTCTCAAGACCCATACTTGCTTAAGATTTAAATACAGATTGTAACATTTTGGGGTGGAGGCCAAAAATAGTACCTTGTGACTGATTCTACAGTTGCCTCTGCTCAGATGAGATTCAGCACCAAAAAAAGTCCTCTGTCAAGAGTCATTTCCATAGAGTCCCTGTTCTATCTCTGCATCTGTCTTAGAGCACATAGTGCAAACCACATACCAACCTTCTTGTCCATATGATCCAAGTCATAAGATTGGATGTGTTCCCTCAGTTCTGGAAATGGTTTGTCCAGTCGCAGATCTTCTAATGCATTGTCAGGATGAGATTCAACAACTGTGAACAAAATTATACAACACATTTCACAGTTTCATGTCCAGCCTTCAAAACAGAGCTATACATCACATGCAGTGCACCACATGCTCAACTAACTGCTTAATTCTCAAAGCAAGTGTTTTGTGTAAGTTATCTTTAACGTCAGGATAATCTCCAGTTCTACTATTTGCTGTAGTCCATAATGTCTATGCATTCCTCACAGAATGCTCCTGGTGACAAAATTCAAACCATCTAAGACTTAACAAATAGTAAATGCATCACAAGATAAAGATTAAAAAAAAAATCCAAGTGAGATTACATATTGAAGATTTAAGCCTTTCAGAAAAGTCTTTTAACTCAGAAAACCCTCTAACCTGTATGTTCTTTAATGACAATTCTCATATAACCAACCAGTCCATAAGTCCTGCAGACCAGCAGAGGAACGTTGGAATTCCAAAGATGTTCAGCCAAGCGCAGCAACGTACTGTAAGGAAAAACACTTTTTTTTCAGATATATGAGTGGACAACAGTCAATTATAAAGTTAACTCTTGCACAAGTCATTTGTGAAAGGGTAGTTTTCTATGAGAGAACTCTAATATTACCATGATTCTAAGCACGTATAAGGTGATTAATTTTCATCATGAATTTACACTAGGTTAGAAATATATTTATGCATTAGTTTACTTATATTTAACTCTATCCTCCCAAATGCTCCAGGTATCAGTTAAACAAAAAACTTCAATTGATTCAAAAAGATTTTGAACTATGTAGTAACATATAAAAAGGTCCACAGAAAAATGCCATAATTTACTGTAACCTTCCTTCACAATGACAAAGTTCTGTTTTGCCTAAGTTTTCCTGGAAGAATATGCCTGCCATTGAAACCTGCTTTTACAACTGAATGAAAACAAACAAACAACTTTAGATGATTCTTTACCTTTCTGGTAGTTGCGTTGCAACCACCAAGTTAAACCGATTAAAAAAGGAAGGGTCATTGTCTAGAAGTTTTTCTGGACTCTAAACAGTAGGAAAAACAAATATGTCAGGAAAGATTGAAAATTTCTGAATACACAACAAGTCTGTTAAACATTCAATGTAAAGTGTTAAGTGTTAAGCTATAAAATTATGATCAAGTTATAAAACAATGTTTAAAACACACAAATTGGACTTCTTGTAAATAAGATCTTCCTCAAATGTTGTTTTATCATGAAGCTACTTAATCTGCCACATTATAAAGACAACACATAGCTATTATCTCATACTTTTTTCACATTGTATAACAAGAAACGTACAACTAATTCAGGAAAACAAACCTCTTCAACAAAGTTTCCAGAAACGTCATTATTCAACTCTTGCAAGAGCTCAGTGGCGCTCTGGGCACGATTCTGTTTCAAAACAATCAAAATGTATACCCTCTTGAAACGTATCTCATATAGTGTATCAGTACTACATATGCTACATGCTTTTAAAAAAAAAAAAAAAAAGGAAAAAAAAAGACTTCATAAACTAGGCCTTCTTATTCCAAGCCTTGCTTATCTGAATAAAAAAATAAATCCCTTAACAGCAGGCACTTGCTTGAGACCATTTTTAGTAATATTTTAAAACCAAGAATTATGTGACAGCTATTTATTAATTTCTAGGAGTTACCTATGCCTTTTGTACTCTCACGTTTTTTTGTGGTTTTCTCCTCTACCCACCCCTCTAACTCGTAGCTTTACTCCTTCAACCACAATTCTCTTCCACCTTATCTTCCAAAGATTTTCTTAGCCATAACCTGTTCATTTTTTCCATTCAATCTTGCCAGAATTGACCTTATCTTCTCATTTATAAGCAACTAAAAAAATAAGCACAGGGAATTTTGTCAAATAATAAATAGATTTTAACCTAAACATACATGCTTGTAGCACTACTCATAATGCTACATTTGAGTATTTACTCTACACTTTCATGCTTTCAATACACTTAAAGTGACAGGTGTTATCTCCTTACCTGACCAATATGGCTTTTTTGTAGAAAGAAGCTGAAAAGGAGACAAGAAGAAATTACATGTGAAGTTTTATTTTTGAAGAAAAACAACATTAAAGCTACATTTTGTAATGCAGCACGTTGCTGACTCTCATACACAACAAACCAAGTTCCCTCTTAAATCTGCTTTTCTTCTCACCACCACTGTTACATCTTCCTCATGATCAGTTTCTTAAGGAAACATGCCAATGCCTGAGAGACAAATCTGATAAATAAGACATGCCAAATTCCTCTAAAAACCAGGACCACACTACAGATTATTTTTCACTAGGGTAACTAAAGACCCATGAGTACTCATTTCTTCATGTAATGGAATATCCTTCCCCCTCATATAACCCCTCTAAATAGAAAGATACTTCTAGGTATGTCCTGGGTTAAGGTATCTACCTAAACCATAAGAGAGGGTGATCTAGATTTAGTAAACAAATTATTTTTTATAGGATCTGTAAAGTTTATTATCTTTTCCCCAGCTGCACACAGTCTTTCAAAGCCATGAAAGCTCACAAATTGCTATCACAATGATAAACTAATGAAAAGTATTTTCATCATCAAAATTACAGAAAATACGTTTAGCCATGCTGAAACACAAGCAAACCTTTCATTGTAATGCAAGTTACATTGTAAACAAGTTATTTTAAAGTATTTTTATACTGAGTAGACCACTGTCTTTATAAACTTGATGTGTGAAGCAAAGACCTGTAAGATACAAAAACTAAAAAAACCTATGTAAAATCTAGCAGCTAATATCCAAGTGATCATGCACACTGTATATGTCACAAACATCCAAAACAACAAAAGGCTTGGAAAAAAAAAGAAAGACGCTTTTAAAATTATTAAGAATTTTACAGAATTTCTTAACAAGTAGAGAGGTGGAACCACTTAAGAAACCCTGTTACTTCTCAGTTTGTACCGGAAACTAGTAACAAACCTACTTATTTCCCACATCTTCTCCAGAGACCTGATTCCCGTCGACAATTGTAAATGAACCAATACCTTGGGGGAAAAAAAATTACTATGAATAACTAGGCATTATGAAATTATCAGATAGATTACCAAGAAAATACAGAAGAGATATCCACCTACCTGGTAGCACTAAGTTTTTGAGTATTTCGGTTCCCGTTGCTGTTGCATTTATCACACAAACATGGGCAGATTCTAAAGCTTCTTGTCCATGGTCACCCCACAATCTATATTGGGATGGAAAGGGTAATATTCTGAAGTTATTTCATTTCAGATTATAAAGCCAATATAAAGAAATTTTTAAAAAATTAAACAATCACTATTGGAGGCTAGCATACTTCTTTCCATTCACTGTTCAGAGGGGCTAAATAGCACTATCCAAAACAAGCTTTCCTTAAGAAAACTTACAGTGACAAACTTGCAACTTTCTAAAGAACTTACTTTTTACAGACCTTTCATTTTCTCCATCTTCGTACTCTACAGCATATGAATGCACACAGCTTTTCCTGTTACAGTGTATTTAACATTTTTTTTTTTAAATGAGTAGAGGTCAAAACACTCCTCACGAAAATTTTGTCTGAAAACCGAATGTTCTTTTCTATAAGTTTTATTCCAAATATAGTTTTTTATATAGTTTACATATACAAGACACCGAAGCATACACGCAGACAGAAATCACTATTGATAGGTTTGGTACTGTATTTAAGACATCTGTAAAATAATATTTAGGCTGAAATCGGGACTTGACGGTCAGTCTCGAACGCCCCACTGACTTCACACGGGCAGGGATTTTACTCTTTTTGTCCACAGAGAAGAACGTTATTGAAGAGACACAGCAAAGCGTCGTAACTACTACTGACACTTTCCAGTGTAGGCAAGCCCGTGA
>NW_010108027.1:1014-20045 GCF_000699245.1 Pterocles gutturalis | reverse complement strand
CCCAGCCAAGGGCTAACCCATCACACTCCCTTTTGCTACTTCTTGTATTCTTTCTTCAGGACTCAGTATTGCTTCATTTCCCTTTCCTCCAAAGAAGAGCACTAAGCTTTGCCACAATTACCTCTCCCCTAACACCCGACTGAGACAAACTCCCCAATTTCACGTGCTATCCAAACACGTTTAAACTCAAATCACCCCCTAAAATGACTCTTTTCCTCAAAGCATGCACAAGTATGTCTGCTTAGCCCGTATCTCACTCAAAACAAGGGCTAAAACAAGTACCTAACTAAATTTTAATCAAAATAAAGTATTCAAAGAAAGAAGTAATTCAATCAATTATATCCTCATTAAGTTTTTACCATTTCCTCATTTTCTTTAGATGAGAGGCAATTTCTTTTTTATGCAACTGAGTTGACAAACAATTTTTGTTTGCTAAACTTTCACAGCTAGACTTTCCTGTGATCTGTAAACTAGTTTAAGTTGATACAGAAATGTAATAGATGTAATGATGTAATGTAATAGATGCCTGGAGCCTATGGTCTGATTCAGACCTCAAATCAGAAACTTCTACCTTCTTGTCTGAATCACACACTAACATAAAGAACAATGTGCACTTTCTGATTTACCTAAAATAAATACTGCCGTCTTTTTTTCCCCTAGACTTTATTTATAACTCATAATCATCGCCTAATTGCAGTAAACAAACAGAACCCAAACTCATTGAGACTAAGAACACAGAACCAGGAGCAGGGACACTCCAAAAGGACTTGCTAGTGGTACAAAAATAAGATTTAGAAATGGAATAGATAGTGATGACTCAGTGCCTTTCAAAGCGTCAGTCTGAAATTATAATCTCTGCACTTGGAATGAATGGGGGCAAAAAAAAAAAAAAAAAAAAAAAAGACTGGCAATAGTCCAGACTGTCAATCCAATTCTGCGTCAGCCCCATTTACTTGGGCTTGATGGCCATGTTAGGTGACGGAAAATACAATGCTCTCTCCCACAAGTGCACTTGACAACATTTCTCTTGTGTCTTAGAAGATAGTCACTGATGTTCCTGCCAAAAACATATGACCAAGCCTTAAGTGAAGTTAGGCTACAAGAATTTCTCTGTTGATAATCATACAGAAATCAAATTTATGCTATAATAATATATTATGGGAATTACACAAAAGAGAAGGATTTTATGAGTTTGCAAAATCTGCCATTTCCCCAAGCAACATTATGTTGTCTTTAAGTGATGCTCTGATTAGTCACTCCATTCTCTCAGACCACACTTGTGAGTCTCTCTGCTCATTGCTAGAGTCTCTTTAAGATTTGTGAGCAGAATCAACAGGAACCTTTCAATTAGTCATTATAAACAGAATTGCAGCTAATTTGGGATCAAACAAATTAAATCTTGTTTTCAGAGTTAGTCAAAGTCTGATGTCTACTGAAATTTTAGCTACAGATTTAGGAGCTGAGGTAGCTACATATTTAGGAGAAAATTATTTTGGAGGTGACTGAACAGCCTCTCTATAGTAACACACAAAAAAGCTGAAATCTGTTCTGTTGAAGAGTGTGGACTCTGCCTTTTCTTAGTTCTCTGCTTCTGAATCTAGCCAGAGAAATCTAGAGGACAGGGAGTAAAAGGAGAGAAACGGATGACTTCTTGCCTTGGTTCTCCATAACTTTCCATGGCACGCTGGCTTACCCAAAGAACTAATTTCTGCACTCTTTATCTTTCCAAAGCTGCAGAAGAGGAATCCAGTACCTATAGCCGCCCATCAGAGAGAATGTCACATGCTGACGGATATCTGCTTGGTTACCATCTCCACACAGCTTTCGGATTTCAGTTTTCTCTCTTTTTACAGCCCCTGCCAATACATCAGGGGACAACAAAATAGAAAACCTCCTTTGACTGTGAATTCATATCAAAGATAGACATCAAATTGAATCAGCTATCAATACATTATCAGTCAATGAGGCCAGGCTTCTAGGAATTTGGCCTTTTGGTCACAATAAATGCCATCTTTGTATTCTGGTTCACGGTTGCTTTATGGAGCAGTGTTATTTGCACTTATCAAATGTTGTGATCACCATGGCAACTCCCCACTCACTTTTTCTACTATTTTGCTTGTCAATCTGTTAGAGGTATAAAGCCTTAAGGCACAATCCTTCAAAAGGCTGAGCAATTTCAACATTCTTCCCATGCTCAGAACGTTCTCAGCACCTCAACAGAGCAGCTCAGCCCCTCACAATGGAAGTCATCCTGCACTACTTTGTGTTCAGAAAGAGTCTGTCTCAAGTTCAACCAGGGTGAGGCACAAGAAGTGTTCATTTATTTACACAGATTATTTCATTATGTATGTTACCGCAGCCCCAGCTAGATCCATTTGCACTTCTGTCATTTGTTCCTGTAGCGCGAAGGATGTCATCCTTCCTTCTGCCCATCACTCTGACATGGGAAGAGCAGCAGAGTAGGTGGAGGAGTATTTTTCTCTGACTGCTTACTACTTTCTCATTCGTAGCAATTCAGTCACAGTGCTGTAAACCTGGATTGAGTTGTCACAATTTGTCTTCTCTGATTTCCTACTTGTGTTAGGAAAAGGGAAAAGGGATGAACATAATGAAGGAAACGAAATGAAGTTAAATTAAGCCCTCAGTCCAAACCTGTCCAGTCCAACTCTTCCAGTGAGATAAGCTTCACAAAAAGATGCCCTGAACTCCACATCTATGCCAACAATCCTCCAGGATCTGTCTACAGAGCAATCAGAGATGTGAATGTCACCCACACAGCCTCGTGCAACCTGTTCATGCACCATGAATAGAGGTAGCATGTGCTTTAGTGCAGGCTCTGCAAGCTGACCCGAAAAATCAGGTGAGCAGTCAGTAGCAGAACTCATAGCTAGACTGAATGTACGCACGTAGTACCTTTGCATCAGGTGTTACCTGAGTGGTTATTGTTGCTTCTGCTCTTCCATGTTGTATTTCTGGGAGCTGAGGAGCAGGAATTTCCTACATGGGAGTCTTGTCCACCCAACACTTGGTTGGACCTCCATTGTCTAACTGCAAACGTAAATGCGACTCAGCTGGTATGTAACAATGTTCTACTTATTTGTTTCACACAATTGTGATGTCGAACTGTCTTCTGGCTTACGGATGTTTCTAAACCTACAAGAGCATCTGAAATGAGGTGAAGTGAGAGCCTATTTTTTATTGTGACTAACCACAAATAGCTCCATAATGCTGAGCAAGTCTTCTTCAGAACTCAAGTTCAGATGTTGTCAGATTAAGTCACCCAGCCATCACTGACGATTATAACATCATTTGTTTGGGAATTTAATGAAATGTAATGTTTTGAGCCTGAAGAAGTATGAGAGAAAAATGCAGTTTTTTAAACTTGAAAAAGTGATGAGAAATTGTTGGATTCAGCTTTTTACCAATCTTTCTGAAAAATATGATCTTATGTATTTAAGGTAGCATATTTTGATCAAGCAGGATTTTGTTAGGAAAAGTTATATAACTTAAAACACATGCTGGAATTCAACAGCAACCAGAACATTCAATGTGTTGACATGGAAGAATAATGAGTTGACACGTTATAAAGAGACGAATCATTACGACAGAATTTGTGGTATGAAGTTAAAATACTGAATTAGGTTTAATGGTATAGCTTTGAAACTACCAGGTGGGACTGTGTTGACATGGAAGAATAATGAGTTGACGCGTTATAATACAGACGAATAATTAAGAAGACAGAATTTGTGGTATCAAATTAGAACACTGAATTAGGTCTAATGGTATAGCTTTGAAAATACCCGGTGTGATATTCATATCAGAAAGTGTGCTTGCCCAGTTCCCAGCAAACAAATATCAAAATGCTATTTGCAACTGAGTAATGCTATATATCAAGAGAAAAGCTCCAAATGTCTTGCCAAGCATTTGAATGTTTGAAATAGGAAATTTCCACTCTGTGTTACAAGCTGATCAGTAACTTTACTGCAAAATCATACTTGAAATATCTGAAAAACAGCAATCTGCATTATCCACTAGAAAACCCAACAACCTCATTGCCATCACCTGTATTTCATCAGTCTTTGAAAAGTGACTACCATTGTTCTTAGCTTCTGGTAAGAGACAGCACAAAAGACAATTAAATGGTGCAGTTAGGGGTCAGATTTGAGACTGTCCAATGACGAAGGCTAGCTACATACTGGGCTGTACTACTGAGAGCACAGAAAGTGGTTTAAGAAAAGAGATTAACCCCTGCTACACAGTTTCATGAGGCTACATCTGGAATACTATGCAATGCAGAAGGATGTTAATAAACTGGAGAGTGCCTGGCCAAGGACAGGACAACATGAAAGGAAAGGAAAGGTTGAGGGACCCAGGTTAGTCTGACCTAATTGCTTTCTTCAGCCACCTAATAAATGGGTACAAGGAAGTCAGAGTCAAACTCTTCTTGGAGGTATTCAGTGACAGGACACCAGGCAACGGACACAAGATGCAGCAACAATAAGGAAAAAAATGCAGTTAGCGTAGTCAAAAAGGGGAACTGATTGTGTAACCAACACCCTTGGAGGTCTCTGAAACCACCTGGACAAGGCCCTGAGCAACCTCATCTAATTCTGAAGGTGAGGGCTTTGAGCAGGAAGATGGCCAAATGATTTCCAGAGGTGCCTTCCCATGTAAATTGTTCTGTGATTCTACATAACCAACACTTCAACTGAAGTGAATTTATTAACTATTACCAAAATGTCTCTGAGCAGACTTATTTATAAAGTTTAAAAATAACTGGACCACCCATTAGGACATGACTAGATGTGGAATGTGATAGATGCACCTCACATACTGAAAGGCAGGTAACTAACTGTGTTATTGTCAAACACAAACGAAAATGAGTTAAAGGTCCAGTCCAGCACTGGAGTCCCTTCGAGGTACTGCACGTTTGGTACATGCAAGACCTGTACTGCATTAACCAGTCGCTGGGAACTCTGTTTCTAGACTTTATGTTTAGCTTTTGAAAATCCATGAGAGCTAAGCTCTTATTCTATGCATATCTGAGAGCAGACAGTAAAAAGTGAGGAGAGGCAAGGATAAAAGGAGCAGAAAATGTGAAATTATTTTACCTAGTTATGGGAACTGGAGACAAAGATATGAGAAATATTTCACCCAAAAAGGTAATAACTTTTTTTTTTTTTTTTTCAAGAAAGTTATCCTTTTTCTTCTCAGGAGCCTAGGGTAAGAGAGGAGTAAGGCAAGAACTGAAAGAAGGATAAGGAATTGGTTACAAGGAGGATGACAGTGAATTGGATTGCAAAGAAAACTGTCAGGCTGGAGTCTCCTAAGGCCAGGCTTTGGGCATAGAGCATAGAGAGAGAGGTGTCTTCATGAAGCTTGCTCAGGATGCTTCACTGCAGGAAAGTTGAGAAGTACAGCACAGAAGAAGGTGGAAACATTGTTCAGGAGAAGCTGGAGCATCCCAGTGACTTCACTAACAGGCTCCCTGAAGTTCGGAGGAACTTGTAGCAGATACTACAGTTTGAGTTGTTGCCTTGTTTCAAGCATTCTAGATACTGTCCTCAAGTCAGAGGATATTTCATCCTAAAGGGATTAGTTTTATGATGAGATGCACAGACTGATATTTCAGATTTTTAAGTTTTTCTATGCCTAGCAACCTAAATTTTGAAGAACCATGACAAATAACATGACCTGTTATTCTTGTCTTGGTAGAAATCTTGCAAACTTGTACCACAGTTGGCTGCAGATTGCACTCTTCCCCACAATAAGTTTCACCTTTGGTTAACTGAACTGATTTTTTAACCTTCTCTTCTGCTGAAGAAGGATTGACTGTGCACTTATGACTGGGCAAAGACAGTACAAAGTGTGAGCAACCTTGTAAAGAACACAGTCTGACCTGAATGTTTTCCTGGATGATAAATGCAGTGCATGCTGCTTTGATGGGGATCAGGTAGATACTAGAATTTGCAGGTTGCTCTGAAGAGAAAAAAATATTTTTGCAACAATGAAATACCAGTTTTGATTCCAGTATGGTTCCGGCGGAGGCACAAATTTACGGCATTTTAAAAAATATACATCTATTTGTTTAGGCAATAAGAAAAAGAAAAATGATAACTAAAACCATCAAGATTACTATGTTTAGAAAAATACTACTTTATTATGGCACGCTATGCCTAACCTAATAAGCAACTACAATAAGAGTTTCTTGTGAAGATTTTTCTTGAAAATGGCATTTACTATGTTTTCTCTTCTGAGTGTTATTTGAGTGGCTAAAATAATGATGTGGAACAGGATGCCTGAATTTTCTTTTTATTGCTTTCACTCATTTGGGCAAATACAGTTCTTTTGTCCCCTGTCTCACTAAAATACCAATTCTGCAGGCTTCTTACACAATTTCATTGCTCAGTCGTTGTTAGAAGTCTTTGAAATGTTCAGATAAAAATTGTTACTGAAAATCTAAGAATTATGGCTATTATGGCAAACACCCACCCATTTACTTTCTAGAAATATATTTATCAGATATTTACTGTACTTGTATCATTTTCAAATGCTTATTCCATGTGAAAAAAAGATCACAGCCATTACGCACGCATATTAAAATATGAAGTCTTTGAAGAATTCCTCGATGCTTAAGAGGTCTGGGCACTTCAGTTCTTTCTGCTTACACTGGGATCAATTTCTTTCTTAGTTTAAACTGAGAAATATTTTAAATTTAAGAGCAGGCTATATTCAATGGCAGAACTCCCACCCCCATAATTCAGAGGAATGAAAACAGTTTCAATCTGAATCAGAATACAATACATTAAATCCAAATTCAATCCTTCTTCCAGCTAATTATATTGCCACAGATGGAGGTATGCAATTTACTGAGCATCTGTGCATAGCAAAATTTTGGACAACGTGGGTGGTGCAACTTTTAAATCATACACATGCTGTGACTGAAGCAAAGCAAAAAGACTCATTGATAAGAGTTATTTTATAATTTCAAACAAACTCCAAGTATTGAATTTCGTAGTGCAATTAAATGTATAAAAGCACAGTGGAAAGTCAAGTGCAAACCTGGCTTCATATTGGGAATTAGAAAAACAAATGTGTCCTTTAGGCATAATTCTGCTCCCTTTGTGTAAGTCAAAGACAGGCTAAAAAATAAAGACACAGATAAAAACAGAATGAGAAGCAGAGCTGGTCAAAGAGCAGAAAACGCTGTTCACAAACAGCATGCCTTCATTAGAAAATGGACTGTTCTTGGCATCTTTGCTCTCCTTCTAGTGTGTACTTGGGCAGATTTCTTACAGCTGCAGGTTTGCCAGCTTAACTCTCCAGCTGGGGAGCTGCTACCGAAAGATTATGATCAGATATGCAAGCAATACTTCCTTCAGCTAACCCCTACTGTTTGGACCTGCTGTGACTCAGGCATCCCAATAAAACTTGAGAGGCAAGGAAAGAAAAATGTGACCAAATATGCCCCAGCACATTCATTTGGTATATAGATCTCTGACTTCTGTTAACCAACAGTGATATAACTACATACTTGTGAATCTATGTCAATCCACCTGATACTATAAGCTCGCAGATGTTTTGTATCACTGGTATTTTGAATAATATTTAATGTGAGAGCATGAATAGCCCTCCTATAAATTTACTTCAACCATCTCATACACCTGATAGGGGCATCAACTATACTTTGTGATGAAAACTAAGTCCAAGAGGGATAAAAAAAATCCAGAAAAGTCACAATCCCATGATGTCTGCACTATCACCAGCAAGTGAATTTGATTATGGATCAGGAGAGGGTAAACACTTACCTTTCCAACCAACCAGCTTGTGATTGTGCTACAGACTTTCTGCCACTCTTTCACCTTGTTGCTGGCTTTATGCCTCCAGTGGGGGGACAGATGGGATTTGATCTGCCATAAAGTTAGAACTCAGGCACAGAGGGTGCCATATCGACACAAAACTGGTCAGATTTTCTGAATATGACTGAATCAGCAGGTTAGGCTCACGGGGCATCTGCATTTTACATCATCTTGCAGCTGAGGGTTTGGTCCAGTCCTCGGAGCCCTGTCACATCAAGCTGCAGCCTGCAAGGCTACGTGGTGCCACAAGTACAGCACTCTCTTTGCTCAGTGTAGACCCTGAACCTTTCCAAATTCCCATACAAACTACTCCTTTCCTTGTGTACTCATAGGAAGTAAGACTTTCATAAATATTATATTTGTGCAGAATACAAGGACAACTTATCAAAGGGGCAAGGGTTGCATCGTTCATTTGCTTGTAACAACAGTAGGAAACTGAAAATATATTTAAGTCATGCTGAAAGCTTCAGTAGAAGATTAGTGGATCCCAGAGCAAGGCTGGACCAACAAGCCCATCTCTTGTCCTCAGTACCAAGTGTTTTCTGAATTTCACAGAGATGAGTTCTCATTGCTCTTGACATCCACTTTTGTTATAGTGCCAGGTTTTTACCTCTTCATCGGCCTCATTCCTCACCACAGTCCAATCTCCATAGCTGTAGATGTCACCTTACTTGGTGCTGAGAAAAAGAAGGATCAAGATCTGAGCACAAGAATTACAGCTGAAAGGTGTAATGCTTGTGGTCCCTCACACAGACACATTAACCCCTCCCTTAGCAGCAGCCAGAACAGAAAGCACAATTTTGCAGGGTTTTTCTCATTGGCTTTTTATCCTGGTCCCATCCTTATCTCCTGTCTTCTCCTGTCCCACAGCTGGAGCAGCTTGGATGTCCCCCAGTCCCATCCCCTTCTCTATGGGGCAGCAGTACTGGATCCTTCTGAGAAGCCCTTTGCTGCCTCTAGAGATGGATGTAAACTAAACAAAGATTAGGCTAATTACTTAATGAGCTTCATGAGGAAAAAACAATACCAGGATATGCAACTGTCCTGCCATAAAAATCAAACAGTGAATTTCATATAATTGCCTGAACACCTCCTGTCATTAGTTGGCAAACAACACAGAGCTGCACAGGGACTGACAAATCTGTTCACTGAACCATATCAAGTATGAACAAATTCATAAACACTGTCATCTGACTGCAAAAAATTAATGAAGAGAAGAAAAGCAAAACGTATTTTTTCTCAATAAATTGTTTACTGGTAGAAATCTGTGATAATGCAGCTGTAGAAGTAATAGACACTAACATCTTTTATACGAAGAAAAGTATCTCAGTCCATCCAAGGTTATTGCATCAATCAAATGAGATAAATAATTTAAAGGCTTATCCAAAGGTAGCAGTCTCAATGCAAAGGTCAATGAAGGTACAAAGCTTCAAGTGCTCTGTATACATCTCTGTTTACAAGCATAAAGGGTGAAACTATTCCTTATCTGGCTAAAACACAGTATTAGTGAAAGAAAATTTTGCTGTGTATGGCTCTGAATATCTATTTTCATGGTGGTTGGTTTTCTTTATATAATATTTAATTAACAGCACCTAATTTTTCTCACTCCAAGGAGTCCACAAATTAAAGTAGCATGATGATAACCCAAAATAAATGAAGACCATACAGCAAACCAATAATTTTTAAGTATGACAATACTTTCAAGAACTTTCAGGTAGTTTTTTTATGTCCTGAAGGGGAGAAAAGTATTTTTTTCATTTTGGATCATTTAACTAGCTAACTGTCATGCCTATTGAGGAAAATTTCTTGAGCATTTTCTTGAGCATTTTCTTGAAGTAAACCCCAAATTTCACAAGATCTCAGCACCCAAATTTAGAAGAATATATTTTTTAAGACCTAAGTCTACTGAGATAAGATATTGCTAGATACATCACTACACATCCTGGCATCTGAAATCTGTCGCTGATATAGGCTATGAATGTTGTGTGCCTTTGAAAAATTAAGACTTTCTCATGAGAGTGGCGAGTCCACACTTAAGTATTTAAAGTGTCACATTTATTGTTTTAATGTGTTAATAAAGAAAAAGCCAAGACCTAATATGTAATACACAAACCTGGGAAATGTTCTGTAACCTACGTGGGAAGAAGCCAAGAAATGGCTTGAAATAGCCGTGATTTTGTTTTACTGTATTTACATATGCTTAGGGGTATGTAACACCTTGCATTCAGCATAAGCATTGGGGCTATAAAAAGAAAGTTTAGGACTTCACGGCCCTATATCTTTTCTGTGTGAATATGGGTCCTTTTAGCATCTTGCAGACGCTGATGTGTTCGTTCTCACCATGTCATGGGATGGGCTTCACCTTGCCCAGCTCAGGGCTGTTTCGTGTGGCAGAGACAGCCTGGTAGCACAAAATTTGGAAGAAAATGGAGGAGGCGGGAAAGAAAGCAGGAGGGCATAGAAGAGGTTGGAAGGCTGGGAAGGGCTAGAAGAAGTTGATGTTCCCTCCTTGATCACACTACTCCCAGTGTGATTGCTCTGCCCATGGGGGCTTCACCCTAGGGTGGGGTGGACCCAGAATCAACATGAGGACAGGCTACATGGGGGAAGAAGAGAGAAGGCTGTGAGGAAAGCAGCACAACTTTGCATTGTCCCTGAGTGCCCTCTGTATCTTTGGAAGAGATCAGAAAAATCAGATGAAACATTAGAACTATTCCTCTTTTCATTCCAAATCATACTCTCCCACTACTTCAGCTTTCTCATTTGTGACATAAATTGTTGCCCATCTCATCTACATGGATGAAAAATTGCTTGTTGGGGTTTTGTCAAATGCATTTAGACCCCCTAGCTGAATGGTTTTGCAGAAATGCAAATATTTTTTCACTTCTCTGAAACGTTGCAATGTAACCAGTAGACAAATGGAGACAGGCCCAAGAGGCTTGTACCAACCAATAAATCCTTTCTTAAAAAAAACACTCTACATCAGCATTTGAAACGTAAGTAAAAAGATAAAACTGTTGGTCAAGGAACGCTGGTGGAAGCAAGTGATAAACAACAGGATGAGCAGATCTGAATGGCTCTATCAATTACACTCAAAATAATGAAACCCAGCCATATACATAAAATATATTAGTTCTAGTCATATATCTACTTAAAAATCAAAGGGAAAACATTGAATCTAATAAATTTTTAGCAATAAACCGGCTTCTAGCATTAGCAAAGACCTGCTTCTGCTGAATTGGTTTGTATCAGGATGCAATTATTCCACCTCTACTCTGCACTTTTTAGGCCATACCTGGAATACCGTGTCCAGATTTAACTCCCCTCCAGGCCAAAAGAGACATTAAGAAATCGGAGAGAGTCCAGAGAAGGGCCATGAAAATGATTAGAGGTTGAAGAACTTGAGGAAGAATGGTTGGAAGAATTGACTTTGTTCATCCTAGAGAAAAGAAGGCTTGGGGACATCTAATTACTGTCTTCCAATATCTGAAAGTTTGTTACAGAGAAGATGGAGGTGCTCTCTTCGAGAGATGCTTGACAGGACAAGAGGGAAGGGACATGACTTGCTTTGGGGAAGTTCCGTTTGGATATTAAGAAAAAAATTCATCACCATATGAACAATCAAACAGTGGAAGAGGTCACTCTGAGAAGTTGCCCTTGCTGGAAATATTTAAGACTTGACCTCGCTGGTCCCTGGATAACCTAGTCTAAGGCCCTGCTTTAGCCACAGAGTTGGACCAGATGATGTCCCTTCCAGCATGACCTTTTCTGTAATTCTATGATTTATAGCTATGTAATGATTGCTAAACAGAAGAAACATTTGACAGTGGAATCAGGGAAAAGAATTCTCTAATGATTTGGGGCACAGTTTCTGAAGGCTATGCTTCGTACTTTTCAAAAGCAGACTGTTAGCTATCAAATATTTGATGATATTTCAATAGAAGAGCCAGCCTGAATAATTTAAAAGGGATTTCAGGAAAAATCTGTTAATAAAATGCTCATTCATTATCACCAAAAACCAACCTTTTTTTTTTTTTTTTTTTTTTTTCTTCTCTTGAGCGCCACTGTAATTCAGACTCTATTTCTCTAACTTTCTCTATGCATTGTACAGCTGAAGAAGATTGGAAATTTTATTGCCACTGTCATTGTAAGTAAAATGAAATATCCAGGAGTGATCTTTGGAGAATACCAAACCAGATGCTAATGCATTAAAATAAAGATTTCCAGGGCATAATGACAACAAACGGCACCAGAAGTCATCTGTACTGTTGGTACTTCTGTTTTCTTTTAATATTGCAACTAATGATTTCCGACAATCCAGTCAAATACCTTTGAGAGGTATGAAGAAAAAACATTAACTTAGTTAAATTCATCAAGGGTAAAAGAGAAAAGAAATGATTCATGGGAGTATTCCCAGACCTAATGTGTGGATAATGAACAAATTACTCTCCTCTCTATATGCAAGTTTTTACAGAGACAAAATATGTTCTCAGCACGTTAAACCACAACTGTGTCACCAGAATCAGCCTGCAGTGATACAAACATTAACTTAATTAAATTCATCAAGGGTAAAAGAGAAAAGAAATGATTCATGGGAGTATTCCCAGACCTAATGTGTGGATAATGAACAAATTACTCTCCTCTCTATATGCAAGTTTTTACAGAGACAAAATACGTTCTCAGCACGTTAAACCAAACTGTGTCACCAGAATCAGCCTACAGTGATACAATAATAACCCTTAAACAGGGGAAATAGTCTAATTTTCTCCCTAACTCAGTGAAAAAGGTACAGGGAGACCCAGCATCATCCCCAACAGATATCTATGGGGAAAGGACACTTGTAGGTTTCCTTTCACAAGCCTGAATCTGTGACAATTCCCATTCCTGGGCTGCACATAGGAATCCTCTTTTTACACCCATCAGCAGTGTTGATGCTGTCAAGTTTTACCAGATAGCAGTCTGTGAGAAAGATATAATGCATCCTCTGGGAGCTGCCAGTTATCACGCGTTTTTCCTCCAGCTCTTCATTTCTCTGAAAGATGTGGTCTAAAGAAACACAACTGAAATCACAAGTCCCAAATTTCACTTCCACTAACATTGCTTATACAGCTTTGGCAGTTCAGAGAGGCTTGAAGTTGCTCTCTCGTGAGTGTAAGTATAAATTTCATTCATATATTTAGAAGATGGTACAGAAATAATTGAACACATTATGAGTTGTGCCCATTTTCCACTTACCAGTAATATGAAGGCAGACTGCTTTTTTGTGAATTATTCCATTGTCTGCTATTCTGTAGGCAAATATTGCATTAAATTTAAATTATAAACTGAGTAAAATATCACAGATTGGGACTTAAATTTAAAATGTGTCAAAGACCCTTTCCACCATCATCTGTTAAAACACACTATGAAAGAGTAATACCAGATAAATGCTACCCAAGGGAAGGATCCAGCTAAATTAAGATTGACATGAAAATTCACATACATCCTAAACTGACTTAAATCTCAAATCAGCAATAACGCCATTTTACTTTCTGGATCTGTCCAGACATATAAACAACTAAACTCATTAAACATTAAACTCATTTCACATGTCCTGTAGATTCCTTGAGTTTTCAGTTGACAAATGCATACCTAACTGGATCAGACTAGAAAGGGCTGGGTTCCCTATGCATCCAGTGGGGTATATAAGGCACAAAAGAACATTCCTGGTTTACATACCCAAAGGCACATGCCTTAATCTGGATTCCACCCTAGAATAGTAGCATTTCCCAATTGTCATTATTATCTAAATATTTCACCTCATCTCTTCTGTCAAGTTCCTAATATAGTTTCAAAGTTATTAGAGCAAACTGGTTAGTAATAATAAACATTACTGAACAAAAGCTGATGTGAAAAAAACCTAGTTACTTGTTACGCAGTGTAAGATAACAGAGAAACCTTTTTTAAAAGTCTTATTTCTGAGTTATTTAGTGATGACTAAGTCCCCACTTAGATTATTTCCTTTTGTTTAACCCAAATATTAAAGAATCACTAATAGAACCTGGCTATTCATTATAAACAAGTCCTGTATTTGCCAAAAATTATGAAATAATCTAACCCAGATGTCAGACACTCAACATTTCTGAATATAAAATTTTTATATTATCAGTGATTCACAAACAAACTACATCAAAGCAGCAGCTTAGTTTAGTATTAAGTAATACGAACACAGGAAATGCCGAGCTGAATCACAGAGGTAGTCCTACGTGTAACTGCGTTAACACAGTGAGAGAGACATCCCAAAGGGAATGCAGTTGTTTCTCCCAAATCTCTCCTGAGTTTCACAGTATTTGAACTTTTTTTTATGGCTTCAGCACTGTATTCACTGATTACATGAAAATGTCAGTTCTAATGAAATCACTGTACATTTTTAGCCCTCACCACAATGAACTTCCTGGGAAGCTCCATAAATGGGAGCTGTGCTTCTATCTCTCCATATACCATCTTTCACTGCTGCCACCTGATCACTGAATCATAGAATGGTTTGGGTTGGAAGGGACCTTAAAGATCATCCAGTTCCAACCCCCCTGCCATGGGCAGGGACACCTCCCACTAGCCCAGGTTGCTCAAAGCCTCATCCAGCCTGGCCTTGAACACCTCCAGGGATGGGACATCCTGGTATTGTTACTGGGATATGCTGTACTCTCAGAGTACAGATCCCCACTTTCTCTGCAGATACATGTGGGGTTTCTCACTGCAGAATCTCCCAGTTCCTCCTCCACTTTCAGATACCCACTAAGTCCTCCAGCAGTCCTTTTTCAGACACACACACACAGCATGGACAGGCACCAACACCACCCTACAACAGAAGTGCAGAAGGTCTTGGTTTTTAAACAATATTACGAATTTTTGTGTTTTGGCTAGTGTTTTTACTGCTGTAAATAAGTAAGTGAAAAGGGGCACAAATAAAGTATGAAATGATATTGAAATATGTGGTCTAAATTTTCCTACTACAGGGTTGTACACTTGCTGCACCATTATTGTTAATGTCACAGAGTATCTAAAGGAAGCACAGTATCCACCTTCCAATACTGTGGATGATACAGGCAATTTAAAATTTAAACTCATCAACTTAAACTCCATTCTATGTGGATTAGTTTGTGTTAACTGACAATCATCTGTCAGTCTCCGAAGACAAACTCACAGCACTGTAAAAATCTGACTTGAAATTGCTAATGCTTTGGAAGTCATGCAAACAATGTGGAAAGGAGATCCACAGTAGAAGGGCGTGGGTTTTCCAAACCCATGACTATTTGTCCTGGATTCTGAGTCTCTGTCCTCTGACACAACCTCACCTTCAGAGGTCTGAAGCACTCTCAAAACAAGTAGTCAATTTACATTACAATTACTTTGCACTGATAAAAAGGAGTCTAGTAAACCCAGAACATCTAAAACTAAACATAATTTTTTCTCGATGTAGCTCTCATCTCCTTGGGATGTATGTAGGTCCTGAAAAAATAACTTTCTGGGCAGTTGAGTTCCACTGAATTTAATGTTGTTTCTCTCGGTGCAGGAGAGGAAAATGGAACTGCAAAGAGACACAGAGCATTTTATAGGTCTTCAAACTCTGCTGATTCAGTGCTCCTACTATGGAGCAGCAACTGCCATTTGCAGACTCTCACGCATCTGTAAGCATGCTGGTGTTGGGTTATGGGCATCAAGAGAAAATCTCCCAAACCAGCATTGTATCTTCACTATTGGTTCCACGATGGAAGTTAAAAGAATGTGACTGTGGACAACTCTTCCCAATACCACTAAGAAACACCACTGGAATCCTTGGACTTAACTATCATGGAAAATCACTTTTGTAGTCCAATAAGCCCTCTCTCCTTTACCTTATTTAAGCAATAAAACAGAGAAGCAACAAGCAGGATGAATAAATAAAAGTTTTAAGACCAGCTTTTCTCTTTAAAGCTTTTCCCTGGCTGAAAGGGTTGTTGGCATCCCTGGAGACTGACTGTCATCAAGATGGAGAAAGTAATATTCTACCCCTGGGGAAGAAGTGCATGCAAAAGATTGCTTAATGCCAGAGCAGACATTGCCCCATCACTCCCCAAATCAGGGAAGAGAAGTAGGCTTTGCAGCCATACCTTATGACCCTAGGAATTCAACAGAGCTTCTGTGGGACAGCAGAATGCTGCTTTCTGTTTCACAGGGTCCCTATATATCTACCCTGAGTTTCTATAGATGTGTAGAAAATAATTAATAAATTATACTAGAATTATCAAAATAATGTCAAAAATATTATCCCACCAGTCCCTTGCCTATCTATTCTGTACCCATTTTAGGAACATGCTGACATTTTGCATTTTCCAAAGAAGTGTACCTTCTTCAACGTTCAGAGCTCATCTCATCCTCCATGTAGTTCAAGACTTTGTCTGTAAAGATTAAGCTTAACAGAGTACAAAGAAGTCAGATTCACTCATCTTCCAAAGTTATGTTACTGTGGCTAAAAGCCAGCACTTCTGAGAGGCGCTAACAGCAGCCATCTCCTTACGTGTCACCTCTTAATGTTTACGTATGAAACCAGATCCCTCATATGGATATATTTCATCTCATTTCTCATTATTCTATTAATCTATAGGATATATCAACACAGCTCTCTAAGGACAAATATTTAACTGCTAAATCTGTAGTAGAAATACTTCTCGTTTGAATATATTTATATTTTGTTTTCTTCCCTTTTTTACTTTTAGTGTTTGATAAAGCCCACATTTTTCAATGGCAATAATCAGGCTCCAACCTGAAAAAGTAGTGCCTAGTACTTAATTCTTGCCTTATTTTTTTTTTTTTTTAACATTTTGCTACCTGTGTTGCTGGGTTTTTTAGTGGCTTTTTATGTAGTGGTTTAACTCCTAATCTGCTATTTAAACACTAGGCACAGATCTGCTCAAGATGATTACGATGACAACAGTGAAAACAATTGAACAAAATCCACTGTTTGTAACATTGATCAACACCTTCCTGTTTGCTGCGAGCAGAATTAGAAACAGCAATGTGTTTCATTGGAATTCAAGGCTTGTGAAAACCAAAAAAAAAAAAAAAAAAAAAGAGTTGCTGTGGTCAGCATGAAACACTAAAAAAAAACCATTATTGCTTACTCTGCTTATTTCCCAAAAACTTTTTGGCACTAACACATCAAGACACCAATTCACAGAAAGACTTACTGCCCCTTGTTTGACATTCGCTAGTAAAGCTCCTTCCTGACTCACTCACCTTTTACTTTATGCTCTTTATGCTCTTTATGTCCTTTGTGTCCTCTCAAACTTGCCTGTTGTTCCACAGGAACAGTGCACAGATTTAATCTGCAGCCCAACATTTGTAGTATAAAAAAACACCTCTGGGTAAACTTCACTTGAACAAAAAAACAGAAAACAAAGCCCCCAATATCTGATAAGCTGGCCTCATTTCTGCCTTCACTTGATATTGCCACACTGTGCAAAGAAAGGGAAGACAGAAAAAAGAAAAGAAAAAAAAAAAAGAGAGAACAAGAGAAATCCTCTATGTTTTCCGTTTTAAAAACAGCTGCCTTTCACACCAAATAATAATAACTCGCCTTCCTCTGTGTAATTCATCTTTTCTGGCAGGTGTTTTACAGGTTAATGAACCAGAGGAAAACCAAAGCTACATTACATCATTTATTACTGTAAAGGTGATAGAATAAGTTTTACTAGCCCTGAATACAGCAATTTATTTTTTCTTCAGAACATAAACACTAACATATCCTGGTTTCCTGATCCTCATTTACTCTCCAAATATATTTATCTACACAGAAAAATTAATATATATGTAATCTAATATAAAGCATACTAGAAGGAATGCCTGCTCAAGGAAAACTCTTACCAATAGATAGAAATCCTCACAATGTAACTTGAAGATCGTGTCAATATTAATAAATTACAAAACCAATGGATAACTCCTGACTGTTGCCACTTCTACTGGAGGTGGAGAGGTAAGAAATTGCATCTTGTGCTTTCTGGAATTTACTACTATATGGTTTCCATTTTATGTAGATCACAGCCTAAATATTTACCATCAGAACATTAAGGGTCTTTTAAAAAATGAGCTATTTCATAGCTAAGCTGCACTAAGCTGCACACTTATTGAAGTGTGAGACAACCAAGCATAAATCATAGTTTGCTTTTGTTACCCACAAATGTATTTCCTTGCTAGGGTTCATAGCATGACCAAATATTACAATATTTCACATCTGCTGAAAGTAAATTCCATTCTCAATGGGTCTTAAACATTGGTTAAAATCTGACTTTAGCTTGTAGGTACTCCATGTTGTCCAAACCACAGAACCTGAGAATATATCTGATAGTAGCAGCTGTGAGATGAATGAATATTACTGTCCCAGCTGACATGTCTGTGAGACACAGGTTTTAATGCCTTTCTATTCTCCAGCACACAAACATCTGAGATGCCATTTTTACCTATAGGAGCAAGACCTAACTGTAAGTCATATGGTAAATCTGGTAGAGCCAGGAAAAACTTAGAGCTCCTGGTTGTAGGACTTGCCTACTGATTGTACCATCTAACCGAGAGCAGTTAAATACCAGCATAGAAAATATTCCCCCATATGGCATTGGGAATATTTTATAAAATGAGATGTGAACTGCAAATATATTATTGTAGAGCTTACAAAGTCTTGTTTGTAATCATTCTTCAGAATGCGATAAATAACATCAAAGGAAAAAAATGTGTAATTTGAAACAACAAAGAACTGGTGGCATTCCTAAAGCACTTTTCTTCCTGAAAATACAAACTAGTGTAGTGCCTCTAACCAAACTTTCAAAACTGCTCACGGTTAACTTAACCCCAATAGCTTGAGTGAGAGCAAGGGTAAGCAATGCAGAAATCTTTAAGAACCCCACCAGGAATGTTGCAAACCACTCTTGCTCATAGAATTTATAAGTTATTCAGAAATGCACAGAAACTACAGCCAGGATATATATATATATATATAGGCCAGGTTGGATGAGGCTTTGAGCAACCTGGTCTAGTGGAAGGTGTCCCTGCCCATGGCAGGGGGGTTGGAACTTGATGATCTTTGTGGTCCCTTCCAACCCAAACCATTCTGTGATTCTATGATATATACGGGTACAGGATTACAGAATTCAAAGTGACGCA
>NW_010108027.1:0-983 GCF_000699245.1 Pterocles gutturalis | reverse complement strand
GAAGCCAGCGCACAGATTAAGAAATCCACATGACACTGCAGACACAATGTATGAAGTTTTCTTGAGAAAGCAAATTTTAGATCGCTCCTCTAATGGCAAGCGTTACATAAAGACGGTCCCCAGCGGCCCAGCAGGCGTTTGAAGGCATACTGCGTGTTGACTCACACTCTGGGACTACCCCAGAGCTTTTGCGAGTCCCAGCGGGATGCATATAGCACAATTGTTTACAGCGAGGGAGGGGATGGATGGGCACATTAGCCAGGAAGGTGGGAGGGACGATAACTAGAGGCGTAGTGTGCTGAGACAGAAACTTCATGCTAAAGCACTTTCTCAGTAAACCTCACCATCACTCTTTAAGAGTTGTGTTGCAATATCAGAGCAACACAGGAATTTGTTGACAAAATGAAGATTTAAAAGCAAGCCCCCAGAGCTTTGGGCTGGCATTGCAGGGCTGCATCCTTGGGCTGGTCCCTAAATAGACCCTTGAGGCAAGGGCAGGGAACAGTGTTGCACCGTGAGGACTCACCAGGTATGGGTGAGACAGCTCAAGGTGAAAAGCACTACTCAAAACCAGAACAAAATCCAGCCTAGCTGCTGTTTTTAACTAGGTAAAGTGGGAGTGAGCTACGTTTTGTAGCTAGCATGGCTCTTTTCTAAAGCAAATTTTGCAAAATGTCAAGGAGTCCAAAGCTCTCCCAAAGCACAGGTTTTCAAAGGAAAAATGTGCTGAAGGTTCTCTGCAAGAACTAAGGGGCTTCAGTCTTCCGAGGGGTACATATATAGATATTTTTATATCTCATATCATATCAAATAAGTGCCATCCCTCTTTGCAATGCAGCTATTTTTGAAACTTAATGAATTATTTGAGTGATAACCAGCAGCTATATTTGTTCAGAAATGAACACATTTAAGTGATAAGATGCTATTTTAATATTTATGAATTTTAAGCTTCACAGAAACAGAATCACAGAATCACAGAATCA
>NW_010108026.1:5622-7391 GCF_000699245.1 Pterocles gutturalis | reverse complement strand
TCAGCTCTAAGCAGCTGATCTCGATTCTTCTTCATCTTATTATTCGTCTCCGTCTTCTTCTTCTTTGTCTTCATCCTCTTCTTCTTCTTCTTCTTTTTCTTCTTCTTCTTCTTCTTCGTCGTCATCGTCTTCTGTGTCTTCTTCCTCTTCGACATCTTCTTCTTCTTCTTATTTCCTTTTCTTCTTCTTCTTCTTCTTTGTCTTCATCTTCTTCTTCTTCATCTTCGTCTTCTTCATCTTCGTCTTCTTCTTCTTCATCTTCTTATTTGTCTCCGCCTTCTTCTTCTTTATCTTCTTCTTCTTCTTCGTACTCTTCTTCTTCTTCTTTTTCTTCATCTTGTTCTTCGTCATCGTCCTCTGTGTCTTCTTCGTCTTTGACATCTTCTTCTTATTATTATTTCCTGTTCTTCTTCATCTTCGTGTTCTTCTTCTTCTTCATCTTCGTCTTCTTCTTCATCTTCTTCTTCTTCATTTTTTATGTCTTCTTCGTCTTGTAATTCTTATTCTTCTTCATTTTTCCTCTTCTTCTCCATCTTCTTCTTCTTCTTCTTCTTCTTTTTCCCTCTTCTTCTTCTTCAACTTCTTCTTCTTCTTCTTCTCCTTCTTCTTCATCTTCATATTTGTCTTCCTCTTCATATTTGTCTTCTTCATATTTGTCTTCTTCATCTTTTTCTCCTTCCTCTTCTTCTTTTCTCCTTCTTCTTCTTCTTCTTCTTCTTCTTCTTCTTCTTCTTCTCCTTCTTCGTCTTCTTCTCCTTCTTCTTATTCTTCTTTGTCTTCTTCTTCATCTTCTTCTTTGTCTTCATATTTGTCTTCTTCTTCTTAATGTACTTTTTCTACTTTTTCTTCGTCTTCTTCTTCGTCATCGTCTTCTGTGTCTTCTTTGTCTTCTACATCTTCTTCTTCTTATTTCCTCTTCTTCTTCTTCTCCTTCTTCCTCATCTTTGTCTTCTTCTTCTTCATCTTCGTCTTCTTCTTCGTCTTCTTCTTTTTCTTCTTTCTCCTTAATCTTCATCTTCTTCTTCTTTGTCTTCTTCTTCTTCATCTTATTCGTCTTCTTCATCTTCGTCTTCTTCGTCTTCTTAGTCTTCTTCGTCTTTGTCTTCTTCTTCTTCTTCTTCTTCATCTTCATCGTCTTCTTCTTCTTCTTCTTCTTCGTTTTTTAAGTCTTGTTCATCTTGTAATACTTCTTCTTCTCCTTCCTCCTCTTCTTCTTCTTCTCCTTCCTCTTCTTCTTATTCTTCTTCTACTTCTTCTTCTCTTTCGTCTTCTTTTTCTTCGTCTTTGTCTTCTTCATCTTGTTCTTCATCTACTTCTTCATGTTCTTCTTCTTCGTCTTCTTCCTCGTCTTCATATTTGTCTTCTCTTATTCTTCGTCTTCTTCTTGTTCTTCTTCTTCTTCGTCTTCTTCTTCTTTTCCTTATTCTTCTTTTTCTCCTTCTTCTTCTTCTTCTTCTTCTTCGTCTTCGTCTTCTTCGTCTTCGTCTTCATATTCGTCTTTATGTAATTCTTCATCTTCTTGTTCTTCTTCTTCTTCATCTTCTTCGTATTCTTCATCTTCTTCGTCTTTCTCTTCTTCTTCTTCTTCTTCTTCTTCTTCTTCTTCTTCTTTCTTCCTCTTCTTCTTCTTCTTCTTCTCCTTCGTCTTCTTATTCTTTGTCTTTGTATTCTTCTTCTTTGTCTTTTTCTTCATCAAATTCTTCATGTTCTTATTCTTCGTCTTCTTTTTCGTCTTCTTCTTCGTCTTCTTCTTTCTCTTCTTCTTCTTT
>NW_010108026.1:1957-5441 GCF_000699245.1 Pterocles gutturalis | reverse complement strand
TCTTCTTCTTCTTCTCCTTCTTCTTCGTCTTCATATTTGTCTTCTTCTTCATATTTGTCTTTTTCTTCATTTTTTTCTCCTTCCTCTTCTTCTTCTTTTTCTCCTTCTTCTTCTTCTTCTCCTTCTTCTTATTCTTCTTATTCTTTTTTGTCTTCTTCTTCGTCTTCTTCTTTGTCTTCATATTTGTCTTCTTCTTCTTCTTCATGTTCTTCCTCTTCTTTTTCTTCGTCTTCTTCTTCGTCATCGTCTTCTGTGTCTTCTTTGTCTTCTACATCTTCTTCTTCTTATTTCCTCTTCTTCTTCTTCTCCTTCTTCCTCATCTTCGTCTTCTTTTCTTCATCTTCGTCTTCTTCTTCGTCTTCTTCTTTTTCTTCTTTCTCCTTAATCTTCATCTTCTTCTTCGTCTTCTTCTTCGTCTTATTCGTCTTCTTCATCTTCGTCTTCTTTGTCTTCTTAGTCTTCTTCTTCTTCTTCTTCTTCTTCTTCTTCTTCTTCTTCTTCTTCTTCTTCTTCTTCTTCTTCTTCTTCTTCTTCTTCTTCTTCTTCTTCTTCTTCTTCTTCTTCTTCTTCTTCTTCTTCTTCTTCTTCTTCTTCTTCTTCTTCTTCTTCTTCTTCTTCTTCTTCTTCTTCTTCTTCTTCTTCTTCTTCTTCTTTTCGTTTTTTAAGTCTTCATCTTGTAATACTTCTTCTTCTTCTCTTTCGTCTTCTTCTTCTTCGTGTTTGTCTTCTTCTTCTTCATCTTCTTCTTCATCTACTTCTTAATGTTCTTCTTCGTCTTCTTCTTCCTCATCTTCATATTTGTCTTCTCTTATTCTTCGTCTTCTTCTTGTTCTTCTTCTTCTTCGTCTTCTTCATCTTCGTCTTCTTCATCTTCTTCATATTCTTCTTCTTCTTCTTCTTCTTCTTCTTCTTCTTCTTCTTCTTCTTCTTCTTCTTCTTCTTCTTCTTCTTCTTCTTCTTCTTCTTCTTCTTCTTCTTCTTCTTCTTCTTCTTCTTCGTCTTCTTCTTCTTCTTCTCCTTCATATTCTTATTCTTCGTCTTTGTCTTCTTCTTCTTTGTCTTCTTCTTCATCTAATTCTTTATGTTCTTCTTCTTCGTCTTCTTCTTCGTCTTCTTCTTCGTCTTCATATTTGTCTTCTTCTTCGTCTTCTTCTTTGTCTTCTTCTTCTTCTTCATCTTCTTCTTCTTCCTTTTCGTCTTCATCTTTATCTTCATCTTCTTCTTCATCTTCTTCTTCTTTTTCTTCTTCTTCTTTTCCTTCTGCTTCTTCTTCCTCTTCATCTTCTACGTCATCTTCGTCTTCTTCATCTTCGTCTACTTCTTCTTCTTCGTCTTCTTTGTTTTCTTCTTCACCTGCTTCTTCTTTGTCTTCGTCCTCTTCTTCTGTTTCTTTTTCTCCTTCTTCTTCTTCTCCTTCTCCTCCCTCTTCTCCTTCTTCTTCTTATTCTCCTCCTCCTCCTTCTTCTTCTTTTCGTCTTCTTCATCTTCGTCTTCTTCTTCGTCTTCTTCTTCTCCTTCCTCATCTTCATCTTCGTCTTCTTCATCTTTTTCTTAGTCTTATTCCTCGTATTTGTCTTGTTCCTTGTCTTCATATTTGTCTTCTTCTTCTTGTTCTTCTTCATCATCTTCTTATTCATCTCCGTCTTCTTTTTCTTTATCTTCTTTTTCTTCTTCGTCCTCTTCTTCTTCTTCTATTTCTTCGTCTTCTTCTTCGTCATAGTCTTCTGTCTCTTCTTCCTCTTCGACATCTTCTTCTTCTTCTTGTTATTTCCTAATCTTCTTCTTCTTCGTCATCGTCTTCTGTGTCTTCTTCCTCCTCGACATCTCCTTCTTCTTATTATTATTTCCTCTTCTTCGTCTTCTTCTTCCACTTCGTCTTCCTTATCTTCTTCATATTCTTATTCGTCTCTGTCTTCTTATTCTTTGTCTTCTTCTTCTTCGTCCTCTTCTTCTTCTTCTTTTTCTTCTTCTTGTTCTTTGTCATCCTCTTCTGTGTCTTCTTCATCTTTGACATCTTCTTATTTCCTCTTCTTCTTCTTCTTCTTCTTCTTCTTCTTCTTCTTCTTCTTCTTCATCTTTGTCTTCTTCTTCTTCGTCTTTGTCTTTGTCTTCTTCTTCGTCTTCTTCTTTTTCTTCTTTCTTAATCTTCATCTTCTTCTTCATCTTCTTCTTTGTCTTCTTCTTCTTCTTCTTTCCTCTTCTTCTTCTTCTTCTTCTTCTACTTCTCCTTCTCCTTCTTCTTATTCTTCTTCATCTTCTTCTTCATCTTCTTCTTCATCTTTGTATTTGTCTTCTTCTTCTTCTGCTTCTTCTTCTTCGTCTTCTTCTTTGCCTTCGTATTTGTCTTCTTCTTCATCTTATTCGTCTTCTTCTTCATCTTCTTCTTCTTTTTCTCCTTCCTCTTCTTCTTTTTCTCCTTCTCCTTCTCCTTCTCCTTCTCCTTCTCCTTCTCCTTCTCCTTCTCCTTCTCCTTCTCCTTCTCCTTCTCCTTCTCCTTCTCCTTCTCCTTCTCCTTCTCCTTCTCCTTCTCCTTCTCCTTCTCCTTCTCCTTCTCCTTCTCCTTCTCCTTCTCCTTCTCCTTCTCCTTCTCCTTCTCCTTCTCCTTCTCCTTCTCCTTCTCCTTCTCCTTCTCCTTCTCCTTCTCCTTCTCCTTCTCCTTCTCCTTCTCCTTCTCCTTCTCCTTGTTCTTATTCTTCTATGTCTTCTTCTTCGTCTTCATATTTGTCTTCTTCTTCTTCTTCTTCTTCTCCTTCTCCTTCTCCTTCTTCTTCTTCTTTCCTCTTCTTCTTCGTCTTCATCTTCGTCTTCATGTACTTCTTCATTTTCATGTACTTCTTCATTTTCTTGTTCTTCTTCTTCTTCGTCTTCTTCATCTTCGTCTTCTTCATCTTCTTCATATTTCTCTTCTTCTTCTTCTTCTTCTTCTTCTTCTTCTTCTTCTTCATCTTTGTCTTTTTCTTCTTCGCCTTCCTCATTTTCTTGTTTCTTCTTCTTCTTCGTATTCTTCTTTTTCTCCTTCTTCTTCTTCTTCTTTCTTCTTCTTCTTCTTCTTCTTCTTCTTCTTCTACTTCTTCTTCTTCTTCTTCTTCTTCTTCTTCTACTTCTTCTTCTTCTTCTCTTTCATCTTCTCCTTCGTCTTTGTCTTCTTCTTCTTCATCTACCTCTACATTTTCTTCTTCTTCACCTTCTTCCTTGTCTTCATATTTGTCTTCTCCTTCCTCTTCTTCTTCTTCTTCTTCGTCTTCTTCTTTTTCTTCGTCTTCATCTTCATCTTCATGTACTTCTTCATCTTCTTGTTCTTCTTCTTCGTCTTCTTCGTCTTCATCTGCGTCTTCTTCTTCGTCTTCTTCGTTTTCGTCTTCATCTGCTTCTTCTTCGTCTTCATCCTCTTCTTCTTTTCCTTCTTCTTCTTCTTTTTCTTCTTCTTCTTCTTCTTCTTCTTCTTCTTCTTCTTCTTCTTCTTCTTCTTCCTTTTTCCTCTTCT
>NW_010108026.1:0-1852 GCF_000699245.1 Pterocles gutturalis | reverse complement strand
TCTTCTTCTTCTTTCCTCTTCTTCTTCTTCTTCTTCGTCTTGTTTGTCTTCGTGTTCTTCTTCGTCTTCGTCTACATCTTCTTCGTCTTCTTCGTCTTCTTCTTCTTCTTCTTCTTCTTCTTCTTCTTCTTCTTCTTCTTCTTCTTCTTCTTCTTCTTCTTCTTCTTCTTCATATTTCCTCTTCTTCTCCATCTTCTTCTTCTTCTTTGTCTTCTTCTTCTTCTTTCCTCTTCTTCTTCTTCTACTTCTTCTACTTCTTCTTCAACTTCTTCTTCTTCGTCTTCTTTTTCTTCGTCCTCTTCTTCTTCGTCCTCTTCTTCATCTAATTCTTCTTCTTCTTCTTTGTCTGCTTCTTCTTCTTCTTCTTCTCCCTCGTCTTCTTATTATTTGTCTTCTGTGTCTTATTCGTCTTCTTCTTTGTCTTCTTCTTCTTCGTCTTTTTCTTCTTGTTCATCTTCGTCTTCATCTTCTTCTTCATCTTCTTGTTCCTTTTCTTCTTCTTTTTCTTCTACCTCTTCTTCGTCTTCGTCTTCTACTTCATCTTCGTCTTCTTCATCTTCGTCTACTTCTTCGTCTTCTTCGTTTTTTTCTTCATCTTCTTCTTCATTTTGTTCGTCTTCGTGTTCTTTTTCTTCGTCTTCTTCATCTTCCTCTAATTCGTCTTCTTCGTCTTCATCCTCTTCTTCTTCTTCTTCTCTTTCTTTTTCTTCTTCTCCTCCTCCTTCTTCTTCTTCTTCTTCGTCTTCATCTTCGTCTTCGTCTTCATCTTCTTCTTTCCTCTTCTTTTTCGTCTTCTTCTTCGTCTTCTTCATCATCTACTTCTTCTTCTTCTTCTTTGTCTTCTTCTTCATCTTCATATTTGTCTTCTTCTTCTTCGTCATCCTCTTCTTCTTCGTCTTCTTATTATTATTATATTTCTTCGTCTTCTTCTTCGCCATTGTCTTCTGTGTCTTCTTCGTCTTCGACCTCTTCTTCTTCTTCTTATTTCGTCTTCTTCTTCTTCTTCTTCTTCTTCATGTCACCCTCATGATGGTTCAGTCCAATAGAAATATTTGGGCCTGGGGTCTTCTTGTTCCTCATTGGATCCCTTCACTGTCTTCAGACAGGTTGTTATTTGTCTAATTGCAGCTACTGAGGATGGTTGTTGTAGTCAACCAGCGGAGTTCTCTGTAGCCGGCGCGAGGGGGGCTCAATGCTCAGCGTGCAGAGCTCTTGGACACCAGCCAGACGAGCCAAATTATGATGAGGGTAAAAGCCATTTATTATGTGTTGCGCACTTACTTTTATACTAAATATTTTCAAACTTAGCAGCTGCTAAGTGGATACAATAATTTTAAATTCTTAACAACAATGTCACTATTGGCTATTCTGGATCCTGGGAAAGCACCCTTCAAAGCTATGTCAACACAACCTCTAAAATAACTTAGTTGTGCTAATTATCTTCCCTCAGTTTCTCCTTATCTTTCTCGTATCCTGTATAATTGGATACCTTTGGACATCTGGTTATTTTTCTTCTTTCCCAGGATCCTCTATCAACCTTATTATTACAAAGTCTAAAGTTAGTGTCATAGCTAAAATTCCACCTTAACACAAAACAACACTACATTTAGGATTCTCTATTAATCTTACAATTATAAAGTCTAAAATTAATATCATAGTTCAAACTCTATGTCAGCATAGAATGCCCCTACATCTCCCCCTTTTTCTTTAAAAATAACAGCAATAGATTTTTGCACACACTTATTAAAGCATTGTAACAAACAAAGAGCTACAATAAGCAATATTAGTACAAACATCAAAATCTGAATTATCCATTTGATTGCTTGTTTCATCCATCCTCCAATACCTAATC
>NW_010108025.1:19482-25304 GCF_000699245.1 Pterocles gutturalis | reverse complement strand
GCAGCAGCTCATCTCTCGTCATCACAAAGCCAAGGTCCAATCCTGGCACATTTGGGCAAACCCAAAGGCAAGGGAGAACCCAAAAAACTCACCAAATTAGAAAAACAGAAAGCGGGATGTCTTGACCTACCTGGATCCTCATGTCTCTCCCACTCTGCATAAAATAAATGGAACTCTATGGAGAACGCCTCGGAATATTCAGGGCTTTCCTGACTTTTTGGAAGCTGAAATATCCATGGGATGAACAGACGGGTCCCAAGCGCCCAGGCAGGAGATGCTGAGTAAGGTACGACCCGTTTCCAGCAAAACCAGCTCTAACAGACACCACGAAAAGGAGCCAGTCGGCGTGAACACAGGAGCAAAACCCGACTGCCGGAGCAGCCTGTCCCACTGCAATTCCAGATCCTAAACCAAACCACCCCAGCTCCCCCCGGCCGGCTAACAGAGCAAGAAAAATATTGATTTTTCCAGTTTATTCACCAAACCACCTTGAACTCCCTCAGAGCAAAGGCAAGCCGTCTTCACCAGACACTCCGCAGTTCCTCAACCCTCGCAAATGCTAACGGTGACAGAAGAAACTTGATTACCAAACAGCAACGCTTAATCTATGAAAACCCAGTCTGCATAACGCCGATCGCATACGCCAGCAGCTACAGTCCCCAGGTCTTGCCTGTAATTTTTCTAATAAACTGGAGAATTGCAAACAGGCGGCGGCTTGATTGAATAGACTTTGCTGGGGTTATTAGAGAAGCCGTTAAAGACGCGATAATCTGGTTTATACACGGGTAAGAGTTGCCTGGTTCTGCACAACAATTACAGGTAACGGCCGGAGAGAATAAGATTGATAAGGGAAAGGTTCAAACCCAAAGGGAACCTGTGGTAGCTTGCAGGGGGAATATTGGAATAATTCATCAAGCAGCAGACCCAGGAGCTAGGTGCCTTTCCTAGCCGGTTTGCCAAAGAGAAATGGTGGTTGATTTTTGTCCAGCGGGCTAAAGAAAATAAAAATCCATCTGCCAGCAGTGAGTGACGGAGATGAACGAGGATTTAAGAAGCACGTCGTACACACCTGCACTTACACCCACAGCCCATTCAGTGTAAAAAAAAAAATGGTTATAAATGGTTATCAAAGCCAAGTGCTATTATATGAATTTCTGCAGGGCACCACAATATTTTCTCCGAAATAGAGAGGAATTTGTTGCGTGCTCTCTGGATCAAAAAAGACATTTTTTTAGATGAATATGCAAGTCCCAATTTTTATCTGTGAGGTTCGGGGCGGTTTTGTGCTCATCGCTAGCTCATGGTCCGGGCTCTTTGAGATGCCCTTTAAGTGCATTTTTTTGTCAGCTGTGAGCTTGCTATGCTCTTGCTACAAGAGGCGGCATTACGATTTGAAGCTGTGGATGCCCCATCCCTGGAGGGGTTCAAGGCCAGGCTGGATGAGGCTTTGGGCAACCTGGGCTGGTGGGAGGGGTCCCTGCCCATGGCAGGCGGTGGGACTTGATGGGCTTTAAGGTCCCTTCCCACCCAAACCGTTCCATGGATCTATGATTCCCTGATTTTCACCTCCGTGCAGACGTATTCATGTGGCTGTGCAATGCCTGCTCAAGGAACACTCTTATTTATCTCGGCATCAGGAGAATTTCCAAAATGATTCACTGCTGTAGAGCTCTCCTCCTCGTGCTGATGCCCACCAAGCTCAATATATCCGCGGGGAAAACAGCGTTTCAGCTCCAAGACTGGGAATTAGGCTGGATCCATTATCAGAAACATCACTTCATTTATCTGCTCCCGGAAAACAGATAATTAACGCAGTTTTGGGCCAACTGTCCTGCTCTGCAGCCAACTAAAGGCAGGCAAGGAGCCTTGTGTTGCCTTAAAACTCCACCACCCAGAAATACAACATTTTCCGACCCACGAGACAAACGCGCCCTTTCTTACACCCTAGGCAGAAGGATGTCAGTGTTCTTGTGCGCGATGACTCGCACGAGCGTTGCTTTATCTATTTCACATGGCAGGCGTGAAGCTGCTTCTATCCACAGGGAGGAACAGCCAACCCAAAGGGGCAGGATTAGTTCTTTTTCTCAGCTGTGCCCACTGCAGAACTGATTTGGCCGACAACCTGTGAAATGCAGTTAATGAGCTTGGGTTTCTGTCGCTCCAAGGATGAGATTTCCTCCTCCTCTGATGTGTCAATTTTCCACTTCCAAATTTGGTCCGGGTTGTGGAAACAGAGTATTAACGGTGATTCATGAGTATTACCACAGAAAGAAAAATATTATTGGAAATTTGAAGTCCTTACCCTGCTTTGGAATAAGCCCAGACAGCACGAACACAATGCCGTACAGCTTGAAAAGGAGAACAGTGAAAAAGAAGATGAAATGCTCTCCACAAGCAACATCAGCTTTGGCAGAAGAATATTTTCTAGGCTGAGACGGTAAAGAACTACAGAGCCTTCCCCGGTGCTCTGGCGGCCAGGAAAAAGGGGGTTATGTTGGAGGTAGAAGGCAAATGCCCACAGTTATAATTCACCATCCAAATAGAAAGAAAAAAGTCAGTTGATAGGGAATGAATTAAAAATTAATTTTTAAACAAGCAAGCTATCAGGGCTATTCAAACACCACTAACACGACCGGGATGGGACGCCTCCGGTCACTCACTTGGAGACCCCTCCAAGCACCCGGGGCCACGGGGCAGCTCCCGAACAGAGCAGCCGATGTCTCACCGCAACAGAGCTCTGCCGGGAAACCTCCCCTTCTGCTCGCTCACCGCACGGCTTTGATCCCAGCGAGCTTCTGAAGTGTGACGCAGACAACCACCTATCGCAGGTGGCACGAATCCAGACGTACCGAAAAGCCAGGGTAAATTCAGCCGCTCATGCAGAAGCAAAGACAATACTGGTTTCCAATTTGGGCTCCCGTCTGTATTAATTGGGAATGCAAAAGCCGAGCGATTTTTAAAAGCAATATCACAAGCCTGTACAAGTGAGCACCAGCTACCCAGAGTGTTTGATTTTAATGAACCAATCAACCCAAACCAGGGGGAGATGAAGGCGTTACACAAACCGTTAGCATGCAAGGCACACACGCACCGGCAGGAAGGCTCTGGGGACCCGCGTGGATTATTCATCCGAAAGCAACTTCTTCACTGAGGGCAGCCAAAAAGCTGGGAGAGCTGTCACGGAGCTCTTCGATGGACGTTGGCCCTGGCCAAGAGCGTGACGGGAGAGCTTCACCCCCATGTGAACACAGGGAATGGTTTATAATCTGGCTTCTAAATCCCTGCAGTCTCCTGCTCCCGGCTGGAGGCAGAGGTGTCACCCCAGAGCCAGGGCAGGCGATGAGCTGCAGGACGGTCGGATGCTAAAGGCACCGACAAAACCCCTGGAGAGCCGGTGAGGAGGGAACAGCTCTGCCCTCGTGCCCTGGATCTCTTCCAGTTTGGACTTCAAAGGTAGTTTTTCCCTTTGCTAGGAACTCCCTTGCAAAAAGAAACGAAGCTGTTTTCTATTGGCATCATTACAGCTAAAATAAACCGAACGGTGGAGATTTTGCTCCACTAGAGATGGGATCTCAGCCCCAAAATAACTCCCTTGTTACCCCAGGAGGAAGGCAGCAGTGCTTCCCGCAGACGTTGGGAGGCATTGAGCCGTGGATAAGAGGGAAATGAGGGTGCCAGCTCTGCAGTTTAATTATATCCTCTCCTTGTTACCCCTCTGCTGGCTTCCTGGCTGAGCTGAAAACACCGAGCAGTCACGTCATGCGAGCATTTAAATCCAGGAAGGAGCACACCGTTGCTCTGAGTCGTGGTGGTGACTCGTTAGGATACGTTAATTTTCCTCTGCCTTACCGTCTTCAGCAGCGTGCGGTTGTCCCTGAGGCTCCCCACCATGCCGACGAAGGAGACGCTGAACATGGTGAATCCCAGCAGGAGGAGGATGACGGCTGGAGCCAGGAAGATCCCTTCCAAGGTTTTGTGCTTTTGCCTCTCTACTTCGGCGTAAATCCCCACGCAGAGGATGACGAGGCCAAGGATCTGCAAGGGAAGCACAGGATTCAGATGCCAACGAGGAAGAAGCACAAGCTTTGAGGGAGAGGCGGAAGATGTCCCAGACAGCCGAGGAAAACCCACCCAACTCTGGGACATTTAACACACACCAGCCCTCGGCGCATCCCCTTAGCTGGAGGCTGGGCTGCTCCTCCTCCGGCTGGGAAGGGGACGGATAACTGCTGTGCGATCAATCTAGCTGAAGAGCTTTATGCGAGGCTTTGCCAGGCTTTTCCTAGCCCTGCCCATACCCTTAGCCTGTCTGGATGCTCAGCTTGGCCCTTGCCTTGGGTTTGACAGACCCAGAGGCTGAGAGCCATTAACACCCTCCCGAAATCCAACCTTGGAACCCACGATCCCAAAACGACTCATTTCACTCCAGCATTTTTCCACCTGGCTCCAGCACCGACCTGCACCCAAACCCCCGGCAAGCCGCTCGCCCTCTCTCCCCGCGCCAGCACCAACAATTAGACACAAAGCTAACGGCGCCGTCACGGAGCGCTTTTGATCCCTGGATGAAAAGTGCCATGAAGCAAAGCAATGGATTATTTATGACACCCTTCCTCCCCTCTCTTCCTCTTCACCGAAACAGCTCTAATGAAAAAGAGCGCCTAACGATGCTGGGATAAAGCAGGGCTCCAAAAAGGGCTGTTTGCATCCCTTCAGCTCCTTCAACATCAAAGCCCACGACGCCATCCCCGGCGTTTGGAGCTGTCAGGAGCTGTTCGCATCGTGCCTGTCGGCCCCGTGGCGCAGCCGGGGGCGTGCGGCTTCTCAGCCGGCACTGAGCTGACACCTGAAAAGGTCAGAGAGGAAAGCAGGAAGCATCCGGAGCCCTTTCCACGCTGCTGTCTGCAGCCCTCTCCATCCCAAATCACAGCGGGAGGCTCCTGGGGGCAACCTCCTGACTGCAGACACTCAGGCTCAAAAACCTAGAAAAAACCCCTTTTTTTTTGCTCCTTTTCCATCACTTCCACCTTTCCAAAAGGCTTCCTTGCTGCTAACGAGTTTGCTCTAACTCTTCCTGCTAATTCACACCGACAATTCCATCCTTAATTTTCATGCACAATCTTTACTTTTTTTGAGGAGTTGATTTTTTTCTTCCCTTCTCTGCCTGGACACTATTTCTGGTGTGTTTTTGCAGCCAGTTTCTGCCTGTCCATCACCGTCCATTTCCAGGCTCCATCTCATCTGCAAAGAAATTGAAATCTCTCCGAAAGGGAAATTTAGACTCAGGATATTTCACAGACGCTTTAGTTACGTGAAAGCACACAGGCAGGCCTGATCACAGGCTTTTAATCACGGTTTGATCTTTATCCTCTATTTTAAGCCTCAGGTTGGCGCGTTGGGATTAGGGTTGATTTAATGTTTATCTCTTCGACGGCGTCCCAGGAAACCCATTTGGATTTGAAGATGGGGGGTAGACATTACCGCACACCACACGTCCCCTGCTACTCCCCACCGCTCCCCCTGCGTGCCAATCACAAACACCTTCCTCGTTTTAATTAATCGAGCGAGCAAGGAGATCACGGGAAGGGCACGGAGCAAACCCAGGAGGGGGGTCGAGGGCTGGATGCTCAAGGGGCTGAGGAAGCAGCGTGCATGGGATGGGCTTCACCTGGCGAGGGAGAGAAACCCCAGGGGGTCTGCAGGATGGACACGTGCTTAAAAATAGCTTCTCACAGAATCCCAGGATGGTTTGGGTGGGAAGGGACCTTAAAGCCCACCCAGTGCGACCCCCTGCCATGGGCAGGGACCCCTCCCACCAGCCCCGG
>NW_010108025.1:2193-19440 GCF_000699245.1 Pterocles gutturalis | reverse complement strand
GTGAGCTCTCACCCCCTTGGCCCCTCCTGGTTTACCCCGTCCCTGTGGCAGGGAGGGGACACAGCTCTGTCCCGTCCTCTGGGCTGCAGCAGGATGGGCTGGTGACATCTCTGTCACCCCTCATCCTGTCCTTCCACCCCTCCCCATCTCTCCTGTAGCCCCCTTTCAGCCCTGGAAGGTCTCCCTGGAGCCTTCTCCTCTCCAGGCTGAACACCCCCAACTAAAAACTAAACTAAACGCCGGATTAAAAACAGAATTGCTTCCACTCAAACAGCTTCAAGCAGAAGAAAGCATCTTGCAAAGCAGCACACACCTCGAGGCAGGGATGGACGGACCGGCACGTCTCCCAGCGAGGGCAGATGGCAAAGAAAGGCTCACTGGGACAGAAGGAGCTTTGGAAGGACGAGCAGGGAGCAATGCTGTTGCGGGATGGGTGGTGGAGGGATGTGGATGGAAAATAGCTGGGGGAAAGATCAGCACTCCCTGAAAAGTGGCACTTCTGAAACAAAAAAAAAAAAAAAAAAAAAAAAAGGATTTGGAGCAAAGCGGCCACGCCAAATTCTTTGCCTGGACCATAAAAATCTGCAAAGGGTAACCATGAATTTCATCAAAAACCCGATCACCCCGTCCCCCCTTCCACCAGAGACGAGCACAAAAGCAGCAGGAAAAGTTGGCATCGGCCCTTGCAGAGCCTGGCTGCCCTGCTTCCCATCCCCGGGCTCCTCGGGAGGGTTGCTTCTGCCACACGGACTCAAGCAGCACGGATATTTTCACATCCTGGCATCCCAACCCTTCTCCAGACCCGCACGCGATGACGCAGGAAGGCACATAACGGAGTTGTGCTGGCGAGTCCAGGCAGCAGCCGGAGATCACAACAGCTCTGCCGTGCACGGAGAGAAAAAACACATCTGCTCTTACTCGCTGACGAGAGGATGATTACCCCGTTACCTGATAATATCACCCCATTACATGGTAATAACCACACAACTGAACCATCGCGGCGGGAAAAGCCAACCTTGCGATGAAGGCATCCTGCGTCAATTTTCCTCTTAGAAGTCGGGAAGAAATCACCTTTTGGTTTTCATTTCAGCCCCGCTTGATCTGCGTGCTTCCTGGAGTTCAGAGGAGCGGAGCGGGCAGGGGATGGAGGGCAGCGAGCAGCCTCTTGGGATGTCCAAGCTCCACTCCTACCCCAGAAAGGATCCCTGTGATTCACTCTTCTCCATCTCTCCCGTACTCCTGGATGGATAAAATTGCAAAGCTCAATTTCTCAGCCTTGTACGAGTCGCGATGTCCGAGCTTTCCCCACCTCCGCAGCCCATGTCCAAAGCTGTCTGGACCCAACCTCGGCTCTTCGTGGTGGGATAACAGAGGTGCTGGGCTTCCTCCAGGGGGTTTCTCCAAGGAAAGAGCTGGGGGAGGCGAGCTGGGGACCTGGGAAGGAAAAGAGCTAAAGGTGGAAACCGCTGATGGGAATCACTGTCCTGCTGATCCCAGAGTCATGTAGAGACCTGGAGGTCCAGAAGTGGGATGAAAAGCAATTAATGAACAGAAAATAATATCATACATGGAAAATAATATCATGCACAGCTCTGATGGTGCTGGCAGGGTTTCAGGGGTGCCAAAGGGGTGGCTTGAGCTTGCAGCTAACCCCTGGGTGAGACAGGCAGTTTGCAAAGCTCTCTTCGAGCCCCGGGCTCTCCGGTGCTTGGCAGTGCTTCTCCATCCTTCACGACTCGGCTTTGGCACAGAGGCAGCTCCCCCAGCTAACGCGGGATGTGCACGGCCCTACCCTGTCCTAGGAATCCCACTAAACACCCAAGAGATGCCACGTTCCACTTGTCCAAGACCCAAAAGACCCGAGGAACAGGAGCTACTCTCAGACAAACGCAAAGTGGGTCCCACGAACCCACGGGGACGTTAACGCGGCCGAAGCTGCACAACCTCGAAGCGGCCGAGCGGCAGACGCGGCTCGTTCCGGGGTGAGCGGCGTTAATTGGATGAGTCAACTGCTAGCGCCAGGCAGTCATCCCTCTGTATCCGGGAACACCAAAAAGTCACGATGACGGCGGCTTCGAGCCCACGCAGACCGCGGCAGCCAGATGACGTGAGTCAGAGCGCTGGTTGGGGAGGAGCAGAGGGAACAGGGCAGCACTTTGTCCGCCATCCGAGATGAGCACAGGCGCAAAACGAAAGGCAAAACTCGTCTTTTTCCCAGGAGAATCGCTCTTCGCAGCTTTTGAAGACCGTCTGCCTTCAAACGACCAGACAGGGCGCTCCTGAGCCTCCTCAGAAGGTTTTAGTTACAAGATAGAATCACGAAATTAATAATACAGCAATTAAATATTCGTACCATGCTTAACTGCCAACCATACGTAAGAATGTGAAAAAATACGCTTTTAGAAGGGTCAACTAAAAGAGCAGTTTTCAATTTTATGGGAAAAGTAGGAAAACAAAATGAGCATTTCTTTTTGAAAAGAAAACTTCAAATCTGCGCTCTGCCGAATCCTGGACAAGGAGAATTAGATCTACCCGTGTGAAACCAGCCGGTCCAACCCGCCATGCTCAAACCTCTCTGCTGTTTGCTCCACGTTTGCTTTGAAGCCACTCTCTGGCTCATCCCACACTCCTTTCCTGATTTTCCCACCTGTAAATAAGGAATTTCATTACAGGAAAGGATCTGGTGGCACCGGATTCAGCGTTCTGCAGGCTAGGACCGCCCGCCGCTAGATAACCGTGATCCATCTCACCCCAAACCTCGATCCTTCACGGTGAACCAACTCAACTCTTCTTCCACTGGATTGTTAGCCAGGGGGGTTGGATTTTGGAAGCCTTCGTGCAACACAGGCAAGAAGTTCCTACACAACTGTTTTTTATCGGTTGCGTTTGGCCAGAGCGAAACCCAGCCCCGGTCACGCCTGGTTAACGAGGTTTTGAAGGCTTCGGCAGCGTCATTGGATTAATTTGGCGGCGATGTGTGCAAATGAGGCCAGAAGTAGGTCAGGCGGCTGGAAAGCTCGCAGGAGCCGCACGATCCGTATGGATTCCATGGGGCAACATCCCCCTGCAAGGACTGACCTCGGGTTGAAGGCAGGCTGGGTCACAGTGATTCAAAGTGGGCTTTTTGCAGCGGTTTTCCAGTTGTCGGGAAATCATTGAGTCTCTTCTTGCTGGTGGACTTGCCAGGATGCCCCATGGAGACCCTAAAAATGCCCCAGGAACTAATAAGCGTCTGGTCTTGGGATTGTGCTGCTTCATCCCCTCGTTTATCTACGTTTGCGATGCGCAGCCCTGACCTGGGTTCAGATTAGTTGGGAGAAAAAAAACCTGCACCTCGTCCCCACCTCTACAGCTGCTCAAAGCATTTGGGGAAACCTCAAACCGACCAAAACTCAGCTTTTGAGAGAAACCAAGCCCGCGGTGATGGGTTTTCCCGCAGATTCATTTTGCAAGCAAAACCACCGCACTATCCATACTCAAAAACCCAAATCGCAGCCACAAAGGGGTAAAGAAATTTGGATTTTTTTGGTCTCACTGGGTGCAGCAGGAAGGTCCCGGCCACCCCGCAGAAGATACTTGAGTCTCCTCTCCCCTTGGGAGCCTTCCAAATCCCTAATTTCTAAATTGACTCAGAACACCCCAGATCAAGTAACAGATCTAAAAAAAAAAAAAAAAAAATCCATTTTCTTATTTTTGTTCATGCCCTGGGGTGGGCACAAGTCATTCGGCGCCATCCCCAGCGAGCGAGGGCGAGCGCTGCCCTCCCAAAAAATAACCCAACCATAAATAAGGAAATAAAAAGTGTTTTCAAACTCTCCTTCTAAGGCTGTTTGCTGTTCACATCCTGCTGCCCGGGAGCCCACACAGGTATTTCTGCAGTTACACCTACAGACGCGCGTACCTCTGCACATACCGGCCGTGCACGGGGCGAAGAGGATTATTTAAGCCTCAGGAGGAAATATCTGTAAGTACACACCTGATTATGCAAGATCAGCCCCCGGAAGATGCTAACCTCGTACCTCACGCGTTAACCGAGGATGCGCAGACCCTCAAGGGACGGGGAATTTCTTGCTTCCCCCTCTCCTGCTCCCCCACGTGCTCGCACCTCCCTGGGGGCTGGGGAAGCCTCACCCCGACCACAGCTGATTCAAAACTGCTTAAAACCAAGTTTTAACTCTTAAAATAACCAACCTGCTAAAATATCCACCGCTCCATGTCCGCTTTCATGCCTTGTCCCTATAGATTGATGTAAACGCAGCAGCCAAGACGGGGAGGAGGGATCCGGCTGCTGACATCGCCCGACGGGTGCTTGTGCGGTGAAAACGTGACATTTTATGCTCCAAATGCCTCGAAAAGTGACTCAGTGTCACGAGGGATTTGCAAGAGCGGCTCTGGGGAACAGCGGTCGCAGGGAGGTGCTCTTAAATCCCCCAAACCCCACGGTTTCGCCCGAGATCGCCCCTTTGGGACCCAGCTGGCGCCAAGCACGGGGGGTTTTGCGGCACCAGGTTTTACCGCGAGGATTTGATGCCTTGACAGGGGACAATTTGCCATTGAAAAGTAAAATCCAGCCCACGGGGGTAGTACGGTGGGGGAGAAACACCAGGAAGGACAGAAAAGCAACCAGAGCACCTACCGAGAAGAGGGTGGCGTAGGTGGACAGAGCAAATTTGACGCTGTAGTAATAGAGGAGGGAATTTCGGCACTCGGAAGCTTCGGCCATCCTCGGAGCTCTGGCAAGAGGAGTGTCTGCTCGCTGCCCGCCGGACCCTCCCCGCTCCGGCCAGCTCCTGCCCTCCACCGCGGAGCTGAAAAAGCATCCACATGCACCCAGTCGAGCCTTGAACTTGAACTGCTCGCTCCAACTTCCGCCTGGCAGGAGCAGAGAGCAATTAGAGGGACGGCAGCAGCACACTGGCTGGCGTTAACCCTTTCCTGAGTTTGTTCTTGGCTTTGCTGCGGAGAGCAACAGCAAAGCTCTGCTTAAAGTGGGTTTACTCAAAAAAAAAAAAATCGATGTAAGCACGGACCTTTAGCAAATGTTTAACAGCAAACATGTCACCATCGGGACCTCCTGCCCTCGTCGGTGTGCTGAGCGAGCCCGTCACAATCCTGCAGCCGTCCCAGGAGCCCTCCTGCAGCAGCAAAGGGTGAAAAATCGCAAAAAACCCCAAGCCCCAAATCCCAAAATCCTCAAATCCAGCAAGAATAGGGACAGATGCCCCCCAGGCAGTTGCTCGGAGCCCAGGACCGCAGAGCGATGTTCAGGTTTACCTGTCGTAGCTTGCTGCCGTAAGCAACACCTCCCTTGCAACAGCTGCCCGGTGCGTGCTGGGATAGGAAGAAGGAAAAAGAAATTATTACAGTCGGGATCTGGGAGGTTTAATGCTTGAAAGAAAAGGAGCAGGGAGCAAGAAACCGGCACCGGAGACTGTACAGCTCCTGGAAGGGTTTGTATGGCCATTCAAACATGATACTAGAGAGTGTAAAAGCGATGGTTAATAAAAAGAGGAAAAAGAGGAGCTTGGAAAAGCTGCATTTGCTCCAAATTTGCTCTTCAATGATGCAGAGGAGCACCCAGAAGGGGAGCACCCAGCAAGGGGGAGCACCCAGCAAAGGGCAGCACCCAGAAGAAGGGCAGCACCCAGAGGAGGGGAGCACCCAGAGGAGGGGAGCACCCAGCACAGGGCAGCACCCAGCACAGGGCAGCACCCAGAGAAGGGCAGCACCCAGCACAGGGCAGCACCCAGAGAAGGGCAGCACCCTTCATTTCTGCAGCGTGACTTGCTGCAGATCGGAGATGGGAAAGAAGGGGACGCTGTCTGCCACAGGGCTGGTGGCCTGGGACGTGTTTGAAAAGCCCAGCTCTTGGGAGGAAGATGCTGCTTCTCTCTGGGGCAGCCAACTGGAGAATTTAAAGCAAAAATTGGAGAAATACAAGCACCCAGAGCAGCACCCGAAGCCGGGGGAGCTGGATTTGCCCAGCTCTTGGCAGACGCAGGGGAGTTCGGCGCAGCAGAAGAGCTCCCGTCCTTTTCTTTGCAGCGTCACAAGTTCCAAGGGTGACAGCAGAGGTGGGGTGAGAGCAGAGGTGGGGTGAGATCGACACGATTTCCAGTGCCCAGCAGATCCCAAACGCTGAGGATATTATGCTTCAAGATATGACAGCAGGTGAAACACATTCACAAAATGACATTTCTGGATGTGATTTAGCTACAGCTGGCTGTGGTCAGGGTGAAGGAGCAAAGAGAGCAACTTTTCTCCTCTTTTTTTTTTTTTTTAATGAATCCATTAATGAACTTTCAGTGTGCTGGAGCCTGGTTTATCCCAGCACTTTCCATTCTGCTCCCACCCAAGGGAGCTGGTGCTGTGAACAGCCGTGCAAAGGAAGAAAAGAGCCACAGCATCGCCAGCACGGAGCGTTTATTTTTCCCAGCCTTTGCTTGGAATGAGAAACCCCAACACCCAGCACTGAGCAAGAGACATTTGGGGAGATGCATTAAGTGTTTTCTCCACCCTTCCTTTTCTTTTTGGAAAGATGGTACAGCCAGCAGAACAATCAATTTAAAAAAAAAAAAAAAATCCACTTGCCCCTGTGACTTTTTTTTCCTTTTTTCCTAACTTCTGTCCATCAGCGCTGACGGCGCCCCGGGATCGCAGGTCTTATTTTCATCTCGTTGCACAGAGGAATCTTGGTGCTTGGTGACTAACGCTCCATGCGTTCCCCTATTTCTAGAATCTCCTTTCTTCGCTTGAACTCAGAAGCGTACTGCAAGAGAGGAGAGGGAGGAGCAGCATTTCCCTCCCAAGCCAGGCTGGGACACAGCCGGGGCTGTCTGCAGCCGCTGACTGAAGCCAGCCTTAAGCCATCAGCTCCACAGATAACGCCCAACATCGCCTACAATTTCCACCTTCATTCGAAGCCACGTTTAAGAGAACAATCCACATTCGCAGGAATTTCAGGCTCCTCCACGGAATCGCAGGCGAAGCCCGAACCCCCGGTGGTACAAACGCGGCCAGAACGCTGCGAGAACAGCGGCGGCTCTTCCCCGGCACCATTTCCCCAGCAGCCCGTAAATTAACACCCGATATTGTGCGAGCGGTTAATTATGCCGCACAGCTCACTTCTAACGAACAGATCTGTGCCTGCAGGGATGGGAACAGCGACAGACTCTCCGTCTCCGTCTCCACAGCACCGTTACCGCACCCCAGAAAGGAGAGATTTGCTTTCCCTGCCGCTGATTCTCGCTGGCACTCGGACCTCCGGCTGGGAGGATTGCTGGTGCAGGGACACAGCAGTCCCACGTGTGAATGGGGAATTATTTTTATTCTTCTCAAAAATTCCTTAATTCAAATCAAAGCACATCTGCAAAAGCAGCGGCGGATCCCTCTCCCAGCTCCCACTCTTGCAGGCACAAGGATTCAGCATTTTCCCCAGCAAGCTCAAACCCCTCCACTACATGTCCAGAGATCTTGGGGAAAAAAAAAAAATTAAAAAAAAGTCAATTTTCAAGTACATAAAATTTTATACCATGCTTTTCTCTCTGCAAAAGAGACAATAAAGAATAAACACTCTTCCAGCAGCGCACACGCATACGGATGCTATGCAACGAGCATCGATAGGGATCCACTCGGAGCAGCCAAGAGCCGAAATCACCTGTCGATTTCTACCGAGATTACCGTCATGGATGGACAGTGCACAAGCTCGGCCAGACAGAAGTGAGAGGCAGACGCAGCTTTAAAAAAGCTTAATATTGAGTTGAATAAATTCCACAGTCCTAATTTAAACAGGATTTGAAACTCTGCTCTATTTCACGTCGCTCCGACACCATGCTCTGGGGGTGGTGGGAGCAGGGTGGGTTTTATTCCTGAATATTTTTTTTTTCCCTCTGGCAATGCTGGCGGAGCCAGGGGAAGGTCGCAGAGTGGTTTTGCACATGGGGAATGAGCAAAGCCCTTATTTATGGCTTTTAATCATTAACACGACAGCGCTTCCGGCGGCGGCAGGCCCAGGCAATAATTAACGGCAGGAAGAAACGACTCAGCTGGAGTTTAATGCTCGGGACTGACAGGGACCGCTCAAACCGCTGGATGGCAACCAGCAGCCAAAATCTGGGCGTTGGGGACGACACTGCTGCTGGAGGGAGATTCCCCAGCGGCAGAGCCATCTCCCTCCTTCTCATACCCGGAGGATGGGGATTCCCTTCCCACCCCACAAATCACCCCAGGCAGAAAGTTTCCTCTAATAATCCACTAAAACCCAAAAGTGAAACTGCAGGAAAACACTAAACCCTCCGAAGGACCGAGCCGTGCTGTTGCCGTGCCCTGGGTGGTGCTCCGGTCGGCTCCGTGCCTGCAATGACCATGTTTCTTCTTCCCTGAGCGGGGCTCCCCAGAATATTAACTGCAAACCGGTGCCTCGGTCAGCCCAGGAACCCGACTGCCACTCAATTTCTTCATGAAATTTTGCTGCTCAGAAGCACAGAGAGGAGCTCAAGAAGGATGTGTTGGTACTTCGGGGCAAGGAGATGAGGCAAAGGGAGTCCCAGGGACAAGCAGAGAGGGGGACAAGGGGCTTGGGGAGATCTTGGGATGGGTTCCACGGTCAAATAACGAGATCAGAAGCCTGGTGGGGATCCATGCGATGGTTTCTGCAAAGCTGCTGGGTGGAAGTGGCTGTGGAACGCCGCCGGCTCCTCACCGGGCTCCAGCTCCAACCCTTGGCCCAAGATGGGGGTCCCGTAGCTGCACCCAGGCCTGGCTGAGCCGAAAAAAAAACTCAGCAGCCCCAGAACTCATTGAAACGGGCTGGGAACGGGCAGCTGATGGCCGGAAGGGCTCAGGGAGCAGCCAGGGTTCGGTGCTTCGGAGCCTTAATGTGCTGGTTGCATAAATTAATGAGCGAGGCTTTGCAGAGGATCTTGCTGCAATCCCCTGGAGCCAGGTTAGGAGTGGCAAGCACTGATTTAAGGTTTAGCACCTCATCCCAGCGAGCTCAGGGCTGGGATCCATCCTCTCCTCTCCGAGCCGGGGAAACGGCCGCACACCAGAGCCTCGCTCCATCCCCCTTCAGACACACACAAGCGCACCCCAGTTATGGTTCCTGGCAGCTAATTTCACGTTTAATTGCATGAAAAGCGGAGCTGCCGTCGCTCACCTGTGCTCCTTCTGCAAGCGAGCCACTCCCAGCACCCCACAGGCGAAAAGGTTTTGCAGCTGAACAGCAAAAGGGGTTAAACAGCAAATCCCTCCTCAGCTCCCGTGGCTCCTGGGGGTTGGGTTTTACTCCCCGTTGTACCAGGGCCACAGAAATAGAGTTTTACTCGTCCCTGTGACTTCATTAGCAAATGCCTGTGCTCATCCCAACCCCGCTGGTGTGGGGTGTCTGAGGCACTAACTCACCGCTTTTGTCTGTTCCCTACAGCGCTGTCACTTCTGTCGCTGCAAAACTCCAGGCGCGTAGGAATTCCTGATGGAAAAGCACGGGGGCAAGAGAGAAGGGCAGAGAGCATGGGAGAAAACAGGGACAGAGAGCGGGACAGACGGAGAGAGGGGGACAGGTCAGACAGCAGAGAACTGGAGAAAGGATGTTCAGCGAAGAGCACAGAGAGAAAAAGAGAGGGATGGCAGAAAGAGAAAAATGAGATGAGGGAGAAGGAGTGAGGAGCAGAGAGAAGAGGCACAGGGCCACAGCCCCAGGAAATCAGGTTTTGCCGGGAGAGAAGTTACCACTGCAAACCAAAGATGAAGGTGTAGCTCATAGTTGTCAGATTTGGTTTTTTCCTGGGGTTTGTTTTTTTTTTTTTTGGTTTCTTTAAAAGATTATTTATTAGTTCACCAAACTCAGAAAACAGGAACTGGATTCAATTTTTTATACCAGCAAAGCTCCCTGAGGTGCTGGATAAAAACCTGCTGGGAAACCACAGCCCCAAAGACTCTTCCCAAAACACCGAGTCACCACAGTTCTCTCCATTAAGAAGTCTCCCTAATTAACCCACAGCAAATACCTAACTCATTATGTGGGTTCTCAATACTAAAAACAAATTAAAACCTAGAAATAACCCCTCTGTACCTTGACCCCTACGTCTCCACTTGGGAAATGTGGGCACAGGGGCTGCAATCCTCCCGTTACACCCTTTTCTCACTCCTGGGCTAAGGTTTAGTCTCTGCTGTGGATATTTAATCCATTGCCGTGAGATATCCGCCTAAATATGCTAAATAATAAAGCCATGAGGCTGCAGAAATTATCCAGCAGCTTAGGCTCCAGTTTGGGGAAAAAACAACCTTCCCCTTCCATTCTCAAGAGGAGTCAGATGGGTTTAATTATCCACAAATTATTCCGGAGCATATATTCTTCTTGTTCATTTTATTCCCCCCTTAATTGTGCATATTTTCTTTTTTAAAGTCAAAAACTTCTTGCAAGTCCCTAAGCTTGTTATGATTCGCCCAAAATGGGAGCCACCGCAATCAACCAGCCGTAATTTCATCCCCAGCAAACGTTCCTCGTGCGATTTGCTCGGCTTTTTTCCAGCGAAAACTCTGCGGCAGGATCGGCCGCGCCGTCACGACGGGTAGGATGGATCCGACATCAGCCAGCGCCGCAGAGGGAGCTGCATCTTCCTGCAGCAAGTCACAGCAGACATTGCAGAGATATTCTGCAACTCGAGATGCTTGATGCACGGTTAAACTGCCGACGTATCGCCTGGGAACTGGAGAAAATTTGTCGAGGTCATGGCTTGGAAGACTCTTTTCCAAGCTCCTTCCCACCGACACATGACCGGCCCTGGACCAACACACGCCGTCATCCGACAGAGAAAACCAAAACCTCGAATGCAATAAAAACCCTCAATTTTGAGCCTCTGGCTCAAATGCCAGAGCAGCTTTTGGTTTTTCTCCAAACCACACCAGCCTGATTTGCAGCCCTGATGAGCAATAACCATTGCTCAGCCCAGCCGTACAACTCCACTCTCATTCTCAGGCCTCCAAGAAATTAGGGACCTGAAAAATACCCTCCTGAGAATATCTGGGATCCAGGTGTTAGTGCCCAGCGTCAGCAACAGGGACTCGCTGCCCAAAGCCACCACAGGCAGTAGAGGATGCTGTATAGGGAGAGCAAGAACCTATAGGAGAAATTTAAAAAGAATACCTGTGCGTACCCAGAAACATGGAAATTGGCTTCTTCCCTCTTGGAAAAACACACGCCGGAGCAGGAGGCTGAGCGGAGCCTGGCGATTTGCCCATTCAATGGTTTGCTGCACAGCCAGGGATCCAGGGTTTTCCTCTCAGGGGTCTCAAGGAAGCAGCGCGGAGGTGATGCACAGCCCTGCGGGCTACAGCTACGGAGTAAATTCATTTATGTTCCTGTAATAATGCTGCTCTGCTTTAACTTCTCCAAATGTACCCAAATGTCTCCCAGGCTCAGCCACTTCCTGGGCACTTGAGCCCTGGAAGCAGAAATGCCACTTTGACAGCTTAAAACAAGGCTTTTTAGGTCTTTTCCACGTGCTGGAGCTGAGCCTCATGTCTTGGATGCGGCAGTGATGATGTTAATTCAGCCATAAGGACAGAGAGCAGGAAAAACCAGATCTGAACCAGAAAATAATCATTATGGACCTTCAGAACAAAAGCTGAACCACACAATGACGGAAACAACCCCCTTGCTGACTATTCTCCCCCAAAAACATGTTCCTTGGGTGCATTCAAAAGCCATCAGGCCTCAGGCCATCACAAGTGTAAAAAGCCCATTGCCTCCCACTGCAGAATCCTCCCAGCTTCAGCTCCCACTCGTAGCCAGCACTCGGCACGCCTTGGAGGAGCATCCGAAGCCACCATGAGGACGTACGACCACGAGGGAAAACGCCGGTCCCTTTGCTGAGCTGTCCTAAAGAGCCAAAAGCCAAACTTTTGTCTGAGCAGCACAGAAAGCACCTTAACCCTCTGCAACTGCCACACCAGGAGAGAAAAGCCGTCGTCTCATGGTGGAAAACACTCCTGGCCACGAGCAGGACAGAGATGTTTTGGTATGAGCTGCAAATGTGAAATGCTCATAAATCAAACAGGCAGACTTGACCCCCAGACTTAAATCCCTGCCTGCCACTGACCCATAGGTGTTACGGGCTGTCACCTCGTCTCAAGATCATAACCTCGGTGCGACGCTGTTCTGCTAAATTTGCTGTTTCTCTCCATACGTGGGGTGAAAAGCCAGCGCAAAGCCAGGCGATGCCAGCTCCCGACGGCTCTGAGGAGGAGCAGGATCCACCCATGGGATATCCTGGCGAGGGAGAGGACTTACAGCCAGAAACGTGTCGTAACATCTGCGTTTGTGAGACCCCGGTAAGCCTCTGGACAAACACACCAAACAGACGGTTAGCCGCATTGCCAGAGACTAAATCCCTAAAAGAAGAAAAGTGGGTTTTAGATAGGAAAATATTGTTGAGCATTAACTAGAGGTTTATCTGTGGGGGAACGCCAAAGGCGCAGTGCTCGGGATGGGTATTAATGGCCATTAATGACCAGCCAGAGAAAAACTCCAGCTACCAGGATAAACCAGAGCTGCCAGTCATCTGTGTCAGCACTGACCAAACCTTGCCGGAGGAAATGCAGCCGTCGAGCTCAGCACTGCGCAGCTGCGAGGGCGGCTCTGCGTACAAGATGCCCAGCACAACAAAAATCTCTTTTTAGAAAGAAAAACAAGGACTGACATTAATGCTAGCATCCCTGCCTAATCCTGAACAGGCGCTGGGTCAGGTGGTCCAGTGGTCGTTTCCTTTACAATGATATATTTGATTAAATATTCTGTATTTTGCACTAGATGTAAATTTTCCAGCACCAATCTCAGCTTGAACTCATTGCACTAGTGACTCATTCCTTGCAGGAAAACCAGCAGCCACAGGGAGGAACCCAATTAAAAAAAAAAAAAACAACACAAAAACACAACAATCGCATACAAAGGAAATAAAACCAGTTTTAGCCAAGGACAGAGCAGCTCCGCTGGCCCAAAACCCCAGCGCAGCATCAGGGGATCCGAATATCAACACAAAATCCACGAACTGCACTTCCTCGTAAGTCAAAATTTCAGTGGAAAAGAGAAAAAGATGCCAGTGTCCGCCTACAAACCAACCCCTGACTCCCCTGCCACCTCCCCTTCGACCCCGACCCATCCCAGCAGCCTTCCCTAGGTTTGAAAAACCATGGAGATAACTAAGGGCTATTTCTTGCCTGCAGGAGCATTATCCATCCTGACAGTTCTTGGAGCCGCTCATGATGCAATTATCCCATCAAGCCCTTCCTCCGGCAGCGCGCACCGAGGGAGTGGAAGCAAATCCTGCACGCACCGGGGACGGCATCGAGGTGCCGGCATGTCCTCTTTGCCATCACCCTGCCCCAGCGCACAAGGGGGATTTTTTACCTTTCCCCCTAGAACAGCAAATTTGTGCCTTAAAGCCATTTTTCTTCCATCCACGCTGGCCACAAGCTTCCACCAACGATGAAAAAAAAAAAAAAAAAAGCAAACTCTGCTCCAGATCCCTCTGCTGTCCCCAGCCCCGCAGCCAGGATCTCCAAGGACAGCTCTCATCACTACTTCCCTTTGGAAAAAAAAAAAAAAAAAAAAAAAGAAAAAAAAACACAAGTACTTTTTAAGAGCAAAGAACATTAAAGCACAACCCGCCCGGAAAAAAAACCCAGCACTTGTCTGACAACACCCAGCACACTGAACAGCTGGCAACTTCTCAAACGCCCCGAGGAAACGCTTTTAAGGAGGGAATCCCAGGCTTTAGTCGCACCAGTCGACTATTTATAACCCTGTTTTTTGGCATACCCAAAAAGAAAAAACCCCAATCATGCTGCAGGAAGCTGTAACTAGCCCAGGAGTTTTCTGTTGGAATTCAGGGCCGGCAAACTCCGGGCAGGACGCCGGCCAGCAGCGAGCAAACCCCGTCCGGCTTTACACCCAGACCACTTCTACTCACCCCAAAGAACAGCTGCTACGCTCAAACCATGCGGTGCAATCGCTGGATTTCGAGGACTCAAGCTGCAAACCATTCAGGGAAGATGTGGTGATTTGCACAGAGCCCCAATGCCAAAATCCCTCCGCAAATGATCCCTGAATTTCCCTCGCAGCACGGCCAGGTGACCCCACAGCATCCCAGCAGCCCCGTGCTGCTTCCCCTCCACCATCCCAGCAACGAGCCAAGGTGAGGCACATCCCCTAACGAGCTTTTAATTACTCAGAAACAAACAATATCTTAGGGCACAGGTTTGCAAACACGCAAGTCAACACCCAAAAAAGCCAAGAGGAGGGAAGAAGAGAGGCAACCCCAGGCAGACGTGTTTGGGTTCCAGTTGCTTGGAGCAATCACTGAATCAGCCGAGTTCGGTTCATCGGCGCGCAGCCTGGAGAGCGGGACTGCTCGCGTCCTGGATAATCTCCGCTCTTCATTTCAAGCGCTTTTGGCAGATGTTGCCGGGTCAAAAGCAAGCCATCATCTAATAGATAACAGGCCAACACTCGGAAACGCGCGGTGCTCCAGCCACAAGGACGTTAGAGCGAGCACAAGAGCGGCCGAGGCGCGCGGCGAGTCGACTGCCGAAGGGGCTGAAGCCAAACCAGGGAGGATTTTCCTTCTGCCAGTGTTGAAGGCAGGAGTTTGCAAGACAAAGTGACCTCCCGATAAAGATGCCATCACGTCCTGCTTTTCCACCCGTTCAATTTTCCTCCCCAGGTCTTGTAAAGGTCTGTTGCTCTTCCTCTGCCTCAGCAGTGGCTTAAAAAAGCTGCTGAGCAACCTCAGAAGCACTTTTCCTGGGAAAAAAAAGAGCAGCTTTGCTAAAAATCCCAAAATGCCACAGATCACCTTCCCTGGCATACATCCTCCGACATTCCCTGGGCATCTGGGGTACGAGCTGCATACCTTCGTCCTTAATGAATTCATTTACTGCGCCAGAGCCTGCTGCCGTCAGAGCATCGCCTCCATTCCCGTGTGTCTTCCAACAAGTGATTCTGAGAAGAAAAACCCCACAATTGAATTTCCAGTAGCAAAAGCCCACTTGACTTTCCTCCTCGAGCCACGTTTCTGCCCTGTGGCGGCTCCTCACCTTCTCACATCACCAATTCAAGCGCTAACTCCTCTCTCCCCATCAGTCGCTGTCAAGAATTATTCCTTTTTCCCCTCTTTTATTGACTTTGGAGCTGTAACACAAGGCTCTTCATCCTCAAACCGATTGCTCACCTCTCATTCAATCTGGCCAGCGCATCCCTAGCTGCGCTTACACAATCCCAACGGCATTTCAGGCTGGAGTTATGGACGGCCACCAGCACAAATCGCATCTTGGGAAGGAAGGAGAAGAAGGGAACAACCCCAGCTAAAATTGATTAACCACTTTTTTTTTTTTTTCTTTTTGCAAGCAGCTAGGGAGCAAGGTGCAGTTTAGCTCACGCTAAAACACTTTGAGCGAGTTTTCTTTATGATTTATCCACTTCAGGCTCAGCTGAAGGGAAGGGTTTTCCAATCCCTGCATGTCCTTTGCTACCGGTCTGCTCCAAATTCGTGACAGCAACCTCCAGCCCCATCATCTTCGCAGCCAGAGGCTCCGTAACCCAAACCCACTCGAAGCTCTGCTCCTCCTTGAGCCCCAGCTTCTCTCCTGAGGATGTTTCACCCTAATTTCTGGACGGCATCCTTCCCACACACATCCCCTCTTGCCGCCGGTACTGAGGATGTACACACAGCAAACATCGCTTCCCCAACAGCTCGGCATGAAACCCTCTTTATCTCCTGGCAGACCGTCTCCCAGCAGCTTCACTATTTCCACCATGAAAGAACAGAGAGCAATCCCAGCCAGGGAAGGGAGCTGGAGACACAATACACACGAGCAAGGGATCTGCCAGGATGAAGGGCTTTCCGCAGCTATTTTTGGGGGTAGAACAATACCAGCCAATTCACCACAAAAAAAAAAAAAGAAAAAAAAAAGACCATTAAAACAGGAGTGGGCGGTTTGCATACAAAAAAGCCACGAGAAAGAGTTGTATTCCTCGGCTGAAAGCATCTCCTGCCACTTTCATTTGCCCAGCTCGCTCTCCCAGCCTCTGGGGTTGGAAGGTTGAAGTTTAGTATTGAAACAGCAAGGAAACGGCGCTCTCTCGAGTCCTCCAGCAAAAACCGATCTGAATCTCACTTAATATTGCATCCTCACAAAGAGGATGAATTAAGAGGCTCCGGGAATTGAAAATAGTTTAATTAGCTGCTGCCTGGTCTAGGGCTCAGCTCATTAACTCATTGACAGCCAGGGAGAGCGAGCAGAGCGATCGCAACGGGGGAGACGATCACTTGTAACCACAATCTCATGAAGACAGCATCACTGCCATCTTTTTTTACACAGCAAGTAATAACCAGAGCTGCGAGAGGTGTTTGCAAAACAAATTCCTCTGCAACCGTCCTCCGGATCGCGTTTGCCATGAGCCAGGGCGCACCAGCCCCCGGCACAAAATATTAATGTGCTTTACAGCCCCGCTGTGAAAAGCACCCAGGTTACACCAGCCATCGGAGCCACGCTCTGGCAGCCACCAGACTCGCACGGAGCTATTTTTATTTAGTGTTTGCAAGCGTTTGCTCTCAGCTGACCTCCCTGTGCCACCCCAGCTCCGTGGCACTGGCGCCAATGCCAAACCCCTGGTTCCAGCCCAAGGGGCTCTTCCCCGTCCCCGCAGGGCGCTCCCCAGGGGCACGCCCGCCTGCAGAGGCAAAGCCAAGTCTGTGTTTCACCTGCAACAACACAGAGTGGGGCAAGCCCAAACCTATCAGTTCCCAGAGGATTTTTTTGGGGGAGAAAGAAGAGGAAACGCTTCTCCCCCAGGGTTGCAGCCCAGCTCCGAGCCAGCTCTGCTCTTGCCCGCACCAAGGTCTGCACGCTTTGCTTCCCCACCAGCAGGGCCGGGAGCGCTGCTGGCACAGCTGCTTCTGGGATTTCAGGCTGGAGATGTGTCAAAAAGTAGCAGGAGGCTTGGAAAAGGAGGGAGAAATGAAGGAACAAGCAAGTACAACCTGCTTGGAGGAGCCTGGCACTCAGGCAATGGCAACACCGGCTCCGCTTCTCCTCTCTGGGGGGAATTGCTCTTTCTATTCGACTTAAAACAGCCAGGAGGAGGCTGGCCGGTCCCTGCACACTGGGGCATCTGCCAAAGCAGCACCAGCTCCGCCTTCTTCACCCCTTAAGCCTGCAAACAGGCTGTTTTTGATCCCATTCCCC
>NW_010108025.1:1532-2166 GCF_000699245.1 Pterocles gutturalis | reverse complement strand
CCCTTTCCCCCCCCCCCCCAATTCACACAGTGTCACCAGCTCGCACAGAGGGGCACAGGGCAACCATTCCCTCTCCTGCTCGGCTGGATTCCTCTCTGCAGCTTGCCAGCGAGACACAAACCTGCCATTTCCGCAGCAAACTGCCCCTCCATCAGTGCTTCTCGCACGAGGTCACGGCTGGCCAAGGCTCATCCCCAGCTTAGGCTTAAACAAAAAACCAGGCAGGAGCTTTGAGGCAGGGCAGGCAGCAGCTACCCCTGGGTAAGGGTGAAATGTTGTCTTGTCGTAAATCCTGCCCGCAGCCAGCGCCCGCAGCCCCCCGACTGCTGCGCCCACCGACTGCTGCGCCCACCGCCAGCTCTGAAGTTCCAAGCAGAGACATTTTGCCTGAGGCAGAGGAAAAAGCTTTTGAACTTCCTCAAAGGCTTTTGAAGAGCACACAGACAGGTTACTCACCCCCGCATCCAAAGCCTTTGCTTAAGCTAGGCATGCCAAGCCTAAAGTAATAGTTAAAGCTAAGCCTCGGTTAGAGCCCTCCTCCACCCGACCCGGAGAAAAAGAAAGCAAGGGAGGGGATGGAGAGGAATGAACCCTGCCATGAAACCCCCCTAAGGCATCTTTCAGGGAGGTGGGA
>NW_010108025.1:0-1510 GCF_000699245.1 Pterocles gutturalis | reverse complement strand
CAGGAGACACTTTGGGCCAAGTCAGGGGTTGCTGGTGAGAACCTGTGTTTAAACCAAACAGCAAAACTAACACCAACTGGATTAAATCAGCAGAGAATTGCCTGCAGCCAGGCAGAGAACGTTTCAGCATTTGCCCTCAGGTGCTAAATCAAACCCACCACTAGCAGCTTAGGCTCCTTCAGGATCTGGCTGCCAGCCCCTCCTGGATCAGCGGTTTCCTTCCCCTGCTCATCTTGGTGGCACCTGTCACATAGCAGCAAACAAAACCCTGGCTTTTCTTTTGCTAGTGTAGGCTTTGCTTTTATTTTTTTTTTCTTTCTCATATAATCCCAGTTATTTTCTCCTCTCACACCCCAAAATTGAGGGCTCCTCCCGCAGCTCATTGCCGCTGCAGGCAGCTTCGGAGGCACAGCCCTATCCGTGGGCTGAGCTAAAGCAGGATTTTAAAACCGCATCCCGAGTCACGTAACCTGGGGTAGATGTCGGGTTCTGCAGTACGTTTGCTCACCAAACCGCAGCTCCCCAAATCCACAACCCTCTCTGCTGGGCCATTCCCCCATTGCTACATCTATCAGCTGGGATTTTGGTCACTGGAGAAGTCCCTAAAATGATTCACGAGGATTTGCCCATCACTACCTACAACCCCAGGGCTCCAGAGTGATGCAGAGCTGCAAAAAAAACCCCAGTTTATCCTCCCTCTGGTCTTGCTTCTACAGCCCAGAGCTGCTGTGGGCACACAGGGACCCTACTGCGACAGTTTCAGTCGCTTTTTTAGCTCACGCACAGGCTTCAATCCATACTTAAGAACTCCCTCGGTCTGGAAAGCTGCAGAAGTCCCTGAGGGTACACAGCAAACGCTCAGCACTCACCAGCGAAGGGGCACGCTGCCGGCTGCCGTCGCATGACACAGCTCTTGCCGGGGCAGGAGGTGACTGACAAAGCAGATAATCAACCAAAACATCCTCAAAAAGCCTCATTTCTAAGGAAACCATTTAATGCTCCTTCTGTAAAGTCAGGAAATTAAAAAAAACCCACCCAAACCTGCTCTAAAGGGCTCTGTGAAGATTTCACACCATGGCAGCACTGCCCGGAACAGAGGATCTTCAATGCCTTCCACCCCTCCCACGGTGCAAACTTCCCCCCACAGGGGAATAACCCCAACTCACGCTGCTCCACAGGAGACTGCACCCACCTCCCGCTAAAAAAAAACATGAACCAAACTTACAGTTAGCAAAAACCACCAGTTTGGAGCTGCACAACCTCTCTCCACCCTGCTTTTGAGTCTCCAGAGCACCAGGACCCACAGCACAAAGCGACCTAGGAGCAGGAAGAACTCTCATTGATTCCCAAAGTGCTGCAACCTGAGAAATGCCAGCCAGCCGCAAACCCCAATCCCAAACCCAAAGCCGAGCTCAGCCACAAACCCCAAACCCAACGCCGAGCTCAGTCCCAAACCCCAACCCCAACATCAGGCTCAGACGCAAACCCCAACCCCAACACCGAGCTCAGC
>NW_010108024.1:0-54001 GCF_000699245.1 Pterocles gutturalis | reverse complement strand
GTCTTTTCCAACCTTAATGATCCTGTGATCCTATGATTCTCTGTTACAAACCATTACAAAATGTTGCATTTCTCTACTGAGTTCAGATTCTAAGTGAATTTCACCAGGATTAATTTTCTCTCGGTCATCAAGAGGAAATATGAATTTAATAAATAATCGGTTATATTCTACCTTCTCCATTTTAAATATACTTTTCAAGATTATATGTTTATATTTTAATTTTATTAGGGAAGTGTTTTGTATTTTCATAAATAGTTAATTAATAATGCAGCACCAGTAGATGGTGCTCAAGAATATATAGCATAAGTGAGAGGTAGATGTGATTAAAAAGTTCTATTTTAAAATTAAAAAAAATTTGGCCAAAGTGTTGGGTTTTCTTTTGAGGAGTTGATTTTTCATCAGAAAACAACGTCTCCTTCCAAATTTCAAGCAAAACTTTGGTTGGTTGATAATTTTCAAGTTGAAAAGGCCAATGATTTGCTTGCTTGTTTGTTTTCATTGTTTGTATGGATTCTTCAGTGAAGAATTTTACAAGAACTTTCAAGTTCTGCTACTGGCTTTAACTGTTTTGATGTTGTTCTTCAGTTACAATTATCTGTCTAGAAACGGTGAAATCTGTGCAATAGGTGGACACTAGGAGCATGAGCAGAAGGGGTCTGAATCACATCTGATGCCTGTGCAGAATCCTACCTCAGGCAGTGGCCCTTGAACACTCCTGAAGAAGGTGCAAAAAACCCAGAATAGCAATATTTTTGACAATCCGTCTTCATAAAATCTCACCTAGTCTCCGGTATTTAGAGATCTGTTTAAGTCTAGAAATAAGTTTGAGTTCCCTTGCAATACTCCTTTAGCTAGTTTAACTCCACACGTTCTTGTTATCCGCGTAAGCATCTAGTTCTTTTCAATCTTATGTTTTTTCTAGCTCAACATTATCAAATAATGAGTCCCACAGCATAAATATATATTATATGAAAACTGATGTGTATCACTTCTGTTAAATTTTCTGCCTTTTTATTTAATTATGTGTCACCATATTCTTGTATTAAGGCAGGAAGAAATGAGATTCTGGCTTACTTCTAGCAATTATGTCACGTATTTTTATCATGCCTCTTTTAAATTTCCTTTTTAAGATATTTCCAGTTATTCCAATCTATTTCCACAAAACCATGCTTTTTAAGGGACTTCTATCATTCTTGTTGCTTTTCTCTTAAACACCCTCTAGTTTTCTGATATCTTTCTAAGATGTAGAAACCAGTACTGCACACAGGAGTTCACATGAGACTGCAGCACTGATTTATAAAACATTGTTTTTCTTTATCATCTCACTCCTGTTCTTGACTCATTTTAATATCTTGCTGCTTCTGATAGCTGCTACACTGTACAGAAATTTTCAGGTAGCTGTCTATGTCTCTTCTTTTTATCAGTCTCCTGTGAGAAACTTTGTCAAAGCCTTTAGGAATTTTAAATAAATGATGTGAATTGGTTCTCCTTTGACCACTAAGGTAGTTTACTAATGTGTTGAAAACATTTTAACAGATGAGTGAGGCATCATCTTCCTTTGTACAGATCTATCATCTCATGGTCTTCTGAGTGTTTTATTTTCTTATTTTTAATTTGCCAGGTACAGATGTAAGATTTATGAATCTTTGATTCCCTGAATCATCCTAAAGCCTTTTTATAATATATGTGAAACATTTGCCACTCTCTAACCTTCCAGTACAGGAGTTGTTTTTCAATTAGAGATTGCGTGGCTCGACTACTTCTTGTTCAGTGTTTTCAGTCCTGGTGGCTTCCTGCTTTTTTAAATGATTGATTTGTTCCAGCACCTCTTCATCTGATAGTACCTCATTTATATTACCCAAGAGTAGATATCTTCCTAACATCCTCTATTGTGAAGACTGATGCAAATAAATCTTCTATCTTCCTAGCAACGTCCTTCTCTTCCTTAATTGCCGTCTTTATTCTCTGAAGTTCCCAGAAGACGCAGTGACTCTTATAAGAGTATTGCTTAAGGGGTTTCTTTTAATTTGTTTTTTGTGTTTTAACTGTGTGATTTTCAGCAGTTACCTCTGCTATCCAGTTTTTCTTCCTACATCTTTACTGTTATAGCTTCCAATAGTTTTTCACATTTAATGAAAACTGCCTTTGCAGATTTTGACAATTCCCTGCTTAGCTCAAGCAGCATCTCAAATCCTTTCGTTTTGCCCCACTGTTTTGCAGCTTACCTTCCTTGTCTATCTCCTTCCCCCCTCCATATGTACACTTATCAGTGGAAATATTCTTGGGTTTGGGAGCAACATGAATGCCACATCTGCCTTTATTTTTGGTACTAGGGTTGGGTTTTCTTTTGACTAACATGCATTTTATTGAATACCTCTGTCCAAAGATTAGTGTCATGGCATTTTTTGTATTTCTTATCTCTTGCTAGAGGCATTTAACCTCATTATTTTAGGATCACTTTACATATTAGTTTGGATGTTCTTAATCCTTGACTTCTTTCTGCTTATTTTGATTGAGGACTAAAGGTAGGTCTAAACTGTGCTTGAATATGGGTCTACAGCTTATCAACCTCAGCTGGTTGATTTAAGGCTATCTTATGTCTTCCAAGGTGACAGTCATTTCTCAGAATAGTCTCTCAATTATGTGCTGTTTCAAGAAGTAACTTCCTATTTTTCTGAGAAATTATACTTTTAAGCTTTGCCATTTACAGATTTGATTTGTTTCTAATTGGGTTGTCTAAGATCTATGATTATCCTGTTTCATTACATTTTCTTGCTTTTTTCGTTTTTGACGCTGCACACTTAATATCCTGGTTGTGACCTGCATTTTTTGGCACATGCCTTACTGTGCCCTGGGCTTCCATTCTCAAGTACGGCCCTCTTCACTTAGAGGGTTTTTCACACCAGAATTTATTGAATCTTTTAAGTACAGAGGAAAATTGCTTGCAGGACTGGTTTATTCTGTTATTCTGGGCTAGTTTACAGCAAAGCATTGCAGAGATTATTTATTAAAGTATTTATCCAGTAGTGTTCCTATGCTACCACACTTCCATTGTGACAATAACATAAAGCCTTCTTCTACTGGAAGGCTTTCTATTTCACTTATTTTCTTTTAAGTTGTAATTTCACATAAATATTTGCAGTTCTTTATTTTTTTAACAGATGTCATTCTATGGCATCTTTCCTGAATTTGTGCTTCTTCAGTTGCATTTTTCATGGCTACCCAGAAGTATTTGTATTGCCAGTAGCATTTGTAGATGACTTCGTGTTCTTTGGCTCTTGTTTGTTATGTGATCAGAACATTTTTTTTCTAGTCTTTCAGTCTATTAAATGTATATCTGCAGTACTTCATATCTTGCATAGATAATGTTTGTCTTTTGAAAACAAACTTGTCACTAGTTCATGGTTGCACGTACTCTGGTGGTGAAACTTTAGCTAGTTGTACTGTTGTATGACTGTAAAGCCACGAAGAACTCATTGCAGTCCTTACCAAAGTTTTACCAAATTGGAGAATATTTATGCAAAGATCAAATTAAAAACAAGGCCACTGTTTTGATGTTAATTATCTAAATGCACTGAAATCCTCTTTATACTGGGAGGAGAACAAATATATTTAAAATGCCTCTTCATCTCTGATGTTATTAATCTCTCTAGAATGTTGCCTAGTCATTAATCAAATTGAACTGTGATAAATACAAAAACCCTCTGTTGTTTTGGCTTGCTCTGCTGAAAAAAAAGAAAGAACTTTGGAGTTAATGCGGAACCATCTTTGATGTCCTTCGTTTTGCTTATGTAGTCTGGAGAAGAGTGATTTTACGTACTTTGTGTATTGTTGAGTTCACTAATCACAGGGGGCAGTGCTAAAAGATGGTGTTTTGTGTTGAGTTTTTCCCTGCATTAGTGAAAATGAAAGACTGATAATCCTCTCCAGAGCTTAGGTTTCTGCTGTTAGTTTAGTGTTTAAAATGCACAAAATATGCTGTTTGTTCCCTACCAACTTTAGCTGTGATCTCTGTTTTAAGATGTTGGTCAAGGTACCACTACAGAATCTTGCTTAAATAAGATCTTACTGGAAGACTTGGGTTCAAATTCCTTTTTCAAGAGCTTGAAACTTGCATTTTTTTCTTCTCATATCTAGTTAATCCAGCAAAATGGATAGCAGCATTTGTTTAGGGCTAACAAGGGTATCCTCAATTTATGTTATTCCTCTTAGGCCTCATTCAGGGAAACTCGGTCCACAATGTCTATTCAGCACAAAATACAGAAAGAATTTTCTAAACTAGGACCAGGATCCAGGTGACTCTCTATTCATTGGTTCTAATGAGTGGAAGTACAAAGCATATGGTGGCACTGTTACTGCTGTTACTGCTGTTGACGAAGTATGGCCTGCCCGTTTCCTTAAAGTTTCCATGAACCTGATTTGAGGAGAGGATTCTGAACTGTGTATCCTGACCACCAGGAAGTGGTATTTTGAAATTAATTTTTAGGAGGTTTCAGGCAGATCCTTTGTAGCACTTATCTGTGGCTTTAGGTTGCCCCTTGCTAAGCCTGTTGACTTTCTGAGACACGTAACTCCTCCCAAGAACCTTACTGTAAGGAAAACCTTCATCCTAGCTCAGACTTCCAAATTCCGTGCTAAGGAATGGCAACTGAAGTCTCACTGTATCCTCCTCTGCATGCTTCTTTGATCCAAATGCTCATGCTTTTGTAAAAATAAATTAATATGTTGTGTGTTTAAGAACATTATTTTCTCAAATACTCATTATTTCCATGGAAAGGCCACTCAAGGATTAGCAGAGTCAGCCAGGAAACTTCAGCCTGGGAGGAAAAGAAGGACAGATTACGAGACTATGGTACTACAGGCTTGTGAGCAGCAAAGGAAAGACTGGATAGGGATTGATTATTTGCTGTCTTTTCTAGCAAAAGGAACAGCAGGCATCAAATAAATCTGGAAGGAGTCATGTTCAAAACAGAAGAGGTGATTCTCCATGCAGCAGGTAGTTGACCTTTGAAACTCTGTGCCAAAGAATGTTGTAGATAATTAAAAATTTTCATAGATGCAGGGGGAGACTGGACAAGAATATGAAAGAGAAATCCAGTGATGGTGGTGGTGAGGGGGATGTCAGTAACTGTGAAAATCATATCCACTTCAGGAATTTCCCTGAGCAGAAAATAACTGGAGGTTGGGAACGTGTTAGGGGAGAATCTTGCACTGTTCTTACTCCTTCTTCAGCATTTACTTTCAGTCCCTTCTGAAGCAGAATGTGGGACTAGGTAAATCTTAGTCTAGTATGACCATTTTCACCTCCACTCTTTTTATATGTTTTAATACTGAAAAGCTGAGAGGTAGATTTTCAGATGTGCAGATCGTGGAATTGGTTGGAATTTGGAGTCAAGCACTGGCCATCAATGTCCAGAATGTCAAGACATCAGCATTTCAGTTTGAAAACATTGGCTATCTATAATTGCCTAAAGTGAGTGCACACACTTAAAAATTTAATGACATAGTCAAGATTTAGTTCAAGTTGATACCCAGGAAGGAAATTCTCAAGGTCTTTTTTCTCAATCTGAACTCCGTTGGTTTTGTAAATGTAATCATGAAATGTGAACACAACATATATTTATCATTAGCTGCATTTCCCCCAATGTTTTAAAAAAAGAAGGAGCTGTGTTCTTTTCTAAAATTGACTAGTATCTGAAATTTGATTGAATGTGGCAAGGGTTATCTTCAGCTAAAGGAATGGTTTAGAATTGGAAATAAATGCATATAGGTCTGAGTAACATACGTTATGATTTTAGAAGAAGATACTTGGAAGAATCAAAAAATATACTCTTTTGACCGAATCGCTTCCTTGGCTGCATGGTGGACATCCAGAGTAAACTGTTTCACTGAAACAATTTGTTCCTAAGCTTACATCGTATACAGTTTTGACATCATATTATAAAAATTATAAAAATATCTGAAAAAGAGGAAACATCACACACTAATAGCTGAAGGCACGAATGTCAGTGCTTACTGAAGTGGATAGGACTTCTCAGGTGACTGTCAGTAAGTGGTTCATACTCCACATTTCTACAATGAGATGCTGTGAAACTCAACTGCTTGGTGAAAACAGATGTGGATGTATCATTCAGAGTTCAAGAAATGCATGTGTTGAAATGTGTTTCAGGTCATTGTATTAGTCTTCTGAAATACTCTTGGCATGAATTTTTTTGAGAAATAGCTGAGTTTACTTAATATTCTTAAGAAATTTAAAACCTGAGTCAGAGAGGTGTATCCTGGCAGTAACTCAGCTCATATAAATGGCCTTGTACCAATATAAAACATATCCAAGAATAGAATCATGCTCTTGATATGTACTGTGTGCTCAAACTGAAGAGTGAGAGGAGAGGAACACATTTATATTACCAAAGGGCAGAATACTCTGTGAAAATGTGGGGCACTGTTGTAAAGAGCTGCAGGTGGCTGTCATCATTCTGAGAGAAATATTCTGACTACACTATCCAAAATATGAGAAAGTGCAAGAAAGAGAGTTCCCAAATTTTCAGGTGCAAGAAATGAGTATCAGCAGGGTGGGTTTTTTTTGTTGCTATTTTGGGTTGATTTAAACATGAAAAATTACATTTGGGTGGGTGAGAGGAATGAAATTACAGAGATGCACTAGTTTATATAGCTATCTGCTGCTTGATCAAAAATGGGCAATAAATAAAGGGAATTAACTGCAACACCATATATAGCATCTATACTAAATGTATTGTATTTACTACTAAGACCATAGGGTTTTCTCTTTGATATGTTCTTGCCATGTTCCTGGTCTTCTCCTGCCAATAATGTCTGGTTGCACTGGATTCCTTTTTTCAGCTCTATGTCTTCCTTTCTTCCTTTCTCCCTCTCTTTTCCTTCCTTCCTTCCTTCCTTCCTTCCTTCCTTCCTTCCTTCTTCACTTCCTATATGTACGCTTGAATCTGTTATTTCCCTGCTGTTCATCAGGGAATTCTAGACCTTTTATTGAAGTTATATAACCGAAAATTACTGATGAATGATTTATTGGTATTGTGAAAACTCCTGTTCTCTATGAACATTGCTGCCTGTTATCACAGTAAATTTTAGTAGTGTCACTGAAGTCAGCAGATCTATGGTGAATTAATCAGTATGGAATCTGGCCCTAAGAGTCATAAATGATAAAGTTGTTTGTGTGCTTGCAACAGATCCTGAATGGATGGCTCCGTATGGCTTCCTTCAGACTGGCCTAACTTCACATTTAGTTTATTTTAGAGGCTGTTGCCTTCACATAGAGTGACTGAGCTTCAGAATTTACTGGGTGAAATTTAATATTCGATTCCACATTAAATTTTGAATTTCCAGTGTACGGATAGCAGAATTATTAGCTGATCTCCCATCAGTTTAGCATAATCTCAGATATTCCAGTTGTACCTGTACCAGAACTTGGCTTCTTTCACTGGCAACTGCACCTTATTTATTGATTTAACTGCCTGCACGCGCACATACGATTTCCGAAGACAGGTGTGTCTACAAGGAGAGTATAAGATGATTGGATCTTTTTAGCTCTTACAAATTCATATATTTTAGCCACTCATGAATACGTGAGTGTTTGTGCTTATTGAAGTAAACATTTATATATATATGAATGCATGCAGTACCTGTACATGATGTATAAATACATGTAGGCAAGGAAGAACATTAACTGAATGCTTACTGTTTGTGTCAGGAAGAAATTGGGTTATGAATAGCTGCATCTCATGAGAACATGAGATCAGAGGCTATATACTCATATCAAAAGTAGGAGGCCTATACATGTATTTAACTCATCCATGAAAAAAAAAATAAAATGTTATTCTTCATAAACTTTATTATTGTTTATTAGTGTTAGATTTTTGTCTGTGCTTTATGTTTTGTATATCATACAAGGCTTTTAAAGTAAGTAGGTCACAATGCAACAGGAAGCCGTCAAATGTAAATAGTTTCAAACACTTGCATCGTGCTGTATGTTGAAAAGTGACACAGGGTTGAAAAAATCAGTAGCCTGTTTTCAGTAAAATGCTTGGATATGATCATATTTCTATTTTATACCCATTTTAAATGTGAAAGAAAGAGACTGAAAAATATTTCATGATGACACTACTAAAATATGATATTCAAATATACTGACAAGAAGCTGTTATCTCTTCCTTTCTTTTATATGCCTCTGCTGGCTTCTTCTCTCATAGTATATTTAGTACAATCCTTTCATCCCATTTACAGAGCCTTGCCTAATCTTTTTCCTTATATAGTTCTTGCACCCATTTTTCTCTCTCAACAATGTATTTCCATTGCTCAGTATTTTTTCTGTGATGGGTTTACCCTTGACTAGGAGCCAACCCCACACAACTGCTCTCTCACTGCCCCCCTCCTGGGGATGGGGGAGAGAATTAAAGGGGTAAAGGGAAAAGAGACTCATGGATTGAGATAAGATCAATTTAATAATTAAACTACAATAATATTGAAAATAATGCTATATACAAATATACAAATGAGTGACACACAGTGATACTGCCCCTCCCCACCCGATGACCAAGGCTCAGCCTGTTCCCGGCTAACGATCCCGGAGCAGGGGGAGTCCCAAAGCTGCACTCCTGGAACAGAGATAACAGCCTGAGCGTCCCAGACCAAGAGTTGACCGAGGGAGGAAGACTACCTGGCGAGAGGGAACCACCCCGAGAGTGCCAACCTGGAGTGAGATGACCCAGACCAAAAGGGATCCAGAACAAAAAGGGACGAGCTTCCAGAGGGTCCTCACCTATATACTGGGCATGACTTGTATGTTATGGAATAGACCATTAGACACTTTAGGTCTCAATCCCGAACCTAAAATCAGATCCTAGGCTAGTAACTGGGGCTGTGCTCCCTCCCAGTTTCTCCTGCACCTGGAGACACTGGCCCAGCAGAGAAGCTGAAATGACCTTGAATGTCCTGGCAACAACTATAAACATCACTCTTTTACCAGTTTTCTTCTTAGCACAAATCCAAAACACAGCCTCTTGCTAGCTACTGTGAAGAACGTTGACGCTTTTTCAGCTGAATCCAGGACACTTCTCATGGGATTTGCTTCTCTTGCTCCTGTGTTACTGCCTCCTCATAAACATCTATACTATCAGAATATTTTCCATATTCTGATTTTACACTCTATTAACTGCTTTTTGAATTCTACCCCCACAGTACTGTTTTAGCTATGTGGAAATAGAGATAAGAAGTGAAGGATATTGTTCATTTAAACAGCAACTTTCTTGAGTTACCTGAAAACATCAGACAGTGAAGAACAAGGTTCCTTCCTTGACTGTTTCTAAAAGATGGAGGTGTTTTTCAGTCCCTTTCTTCCCACCATTACTCAGAGAACTGACCCATCAATGGGGTATGGGTTGGAATTAGTCTGTCCAATTTTGGACAGATTGCTAAAATGTAGACAGATGGAAGAAGTCTTAAATGTAGATATCTATGTCTGGGCTGCTTAGTCTCCCGGTATGATCAACAAACAGAAACAGGTAATTCTGTATTATTCATTTAATCTTACTGTAGATCTCTGAAGTAAGTTAGATGATTCATATGCTGATAGTTGTCCTTTTCCCTCTTCAGATGTAAATGCCTAAAGTTATGTGAGATGAACCTTATTTCTGCTGTTTCCTATAGTAGACAGTGGGCTGGTAGAGTTAATTCTCTGTTTCACTCCTCAGTTTCTTTGGGTATCTCCTTCCCTAAGTCAGTTTCTGTCTCTAATTTGAATGGAAGTCAAACCTTTTATAAAATTTCTCTGCTGGAGACCTGCCATTTGTAACAAGACATACTTAAACTGTGCCTTTGAACCTCTCCAGGCAGGTCTGTCACCTGATACGGGATCCAGTCTTGTCAGCCTGGGAGAGAGGAAAAATCTTCCCAAGTTCTAGTAAGCGATCAGAAAAATGTTCACATCTGTCTCTGTATCTTGTCCTTTTAGCAGCATAGTTTCCCTCACCCTGTTTCCATCTGTTCCTTCTGCTCTGTACCTTTTGTGTTTCCTGTGGCCCCACACCAAGTTGGGGTAGGATATCACTGTCCCGTGCCCTCCTGCAAGCTGCTGTCTGAGTGTGCTCTGCTCCTCCTGCCCCCAGGGAGCAGACAGGTCCAGGGGGGTGCATGCCAGCTTTGTGCCTGGCAGAAGCCCAGGGGGGTGCTGAGGCTCTGGTAGGATCTCTGCGTTACTGCAGTACTTGCAGCCCTGTTCCTCCAGCAAGGCAACGGTACGTGGCTGAAAACCACCAAGTAGCTTGTGTCAGCCACAGGCTTGGCACGGTATAGGCAAGCCCAGCCTATGCTCTGGGATCCTCCATGCCTGGATACAATCTGCCACTGTAGCCCTGCCCATAAATCATCAAAAATCGTAAGTATGGATGACTGACAATTGATCACCTGCTTGGGAAGATGAGTTGTTATGAATTCAGGACATGTGGCATACCTCAAGTCAGGAAACCACATACCAGCTCGTATGAAGCTTTCTGATATCTACCCTCCCAATTTTTCCTGTAGAAAGTCAGTGTATTTTCTTTCCTGCTGTTCCAAAGAAAACCTTGATATTTGGGTTCACTCTTTTCTCACTACTTGTCTTCATTAACACAATGCTCTTCTGCCTTTCACTCCTTCCCTGAGTTGCTGTCTTCCAACATGTCTCGACAAGTTTCTTTTAAGCTATGAACCTTTTGGGGCCAAGGACATGTCTTGTTAAAATTTAAGAAATGCTGTAGAAGTGATTTTTACCATGCTAGAATAAAATTTAAAAATATTAATGAGATACAATAAAACTCTGCACTCACATACGTGGCCACAGTTGGAAACGTCCAGTTGAGAGCAGAACAGACTGATACTTGTAGAATAAGCTGCACTGGCTAAGTACACATTTTATAAATAGTATTAATCTTCACACTTTAAATATAACTGATAGAAAGGAGAAACTTCACCAGAAATTCATTTTTCGGTACTCTCAAAGGTTTGGTTTATGATGCGATGATGGATACTGATAAAAGGACTTTGTTGATTAATAACTCATTATACTTCATGATTCTGAATGTGTACATTTTTCTTCAATCTGATCTTTATTGTGCAAAACTCTTTTGAGCAATTAGCTTTAAAAAAGTAACTGCTATTAGTCACTTGGAAATAAGGATGTGGGTGGTGTGTCTTGTGAGGTACCAACTGTCATTAATTGTGACTTTGAACTTTTGCACTAAAGTCCTACTACCTCAGTGGTTTTAATATAAAAGCCACGTCTCTTATGAAAACATATATATTTAAATTATTCATATGGATTTTTCTTCCTGTTACATTTTTGGACACAGGATGCTAATTGGAAAACTTCAAAATTCTACTTGTTGCAAAGAACAATGAGTAGAGGGAAATTTAGTACATAAGAAATCTCAACCTTTTTTATAGCCTCAAAATGAAAACAATTTTAAAGCTCAGTTATGAATTACATGCATTTATTTACAATATTATTGCTAGTAGTTCTATTATTAAGCCATTTAATAAAGCAGACGAGGGATAAGGCACTCATGCATTTTGTTGCTTTTAAAGAATGTCATAGTATGCTGCAGTACACTTCAGCTTTTCATGAAGTGTATTTGTTTTGCTAGACTATATTTTTGTATACTTGCTTTATTTTATTAAAGAAAAGCATTTTTCCCATTTTTATCTTGACTTATGGTTTGATAAGTTAAAACAGTTGCTCACTTGCTTTTTATTCCAGCTGGTTGGTAGTAAGGTAAGCATAAAGGTAAAATCTGAGAGTTTGGAATAAAGAGGTAGTTGTAGAACATACACGATTTCTGTATATTTCCAGGCAAATCAGATGGAGGAATAAGTGAAGAAGGAAAGGGACACGATTGCCTTAAATGGCAAGGGAAAAAGAGCAGTTCAAAAATATTTTACCTAAGTTGGAGTTTCATATTGCTTTAATTTTTTTTTTCCTAAAGTATTTTGCAGTTGAGAAGAGAACATTGCACATTCAGCCCATGCCACAAAATTAGCAGGTGGTGTACTTCACTGGTTGATTTGACAGTTGCTGCTTGACTAATAAATTGATAACCATGGGATTTATGGAGTTCCTGTACTGAACGACGTACAAGGCAAAATGGCACAGGTGTCTTTAGTCAGGAATAAAAGTAAAGGAAAGTGCTCTGGTATATTTTCCAGTAACAGTTCATAGAGCACCAATGAAGACACAAATATTGAGAACTGAGTATACTTCTGTACAATTAAAGCATCTGGAAAGCACTAGGTTAGCAGTTTTAGGCACCTACTTAATGTGCAGTCATTTCACCCTATCCTGATCACACCACGCTGTGTTATTAGTGTTCCTCTCTTTAGCCTTTACAGATGTAGTGGCAAAGATAGGACTGTAGGGCCTGTGTACACGGAAAAGAGGACCTTGTGGAAAACCGTGCAACAGCAGCATTGTGGCTACTGGCCACAGGCCTCTCCTTCCCACTTAACAAATCAACCAGGCCATCTTCCAGGACAACAGCTAGGTTCCTGTTCCAGACTTTCCCACCCTGAGTATTTCCATTGTTTATGTTTCTATAACAGGGAGGAAAAAAAATTCTTGGCTTTGCCTCAGCTCTATGTGTCTTCCAAGTAAGATAACTCTAAGGAATGGGAATTGAAGAGAATTGTCTTTGGACTCAAGAATATCACACCTAGTCTGCAACCACCCGTATTCACCAAGTCAGTAGGTAACTGCGGTGGCTGTGGATTGCGTTCTGCCTCAGGTACACATCTGAAATACACACTTTTGCAGATTTGTCTTGGACCAATGTTAAAGTGAACTCCTGAGGGGCGCAGTCCTGTGATGGGCAAGGAGCTAAGCTGCAGGACGTGCTGTGAGGTAAGAACCAGGAGTGCAGGAAAATAAGCACAAGGGAAGGGATTTTGTTTGTTTGTTTGTTTGTCTGTCTTTCCTTAAAGAAAGTAGGATCCCCTGTGCAGTTTTCTCAGTGATTTGTCATGTGAAAACCTGAGTGGACAAATCTTGTCTTGATTTGCAGCATTTCCTGGAGGAGCAGATTGGGTTATGACATTCTTTGGTTGATTTGCTCTCAGCTTAGGGGCATGTACTATTGCTGCAAATTAACTCAGGGGACTGCTAGAAACCTGTCCCTTGGTGATGTTGGCTTTCTTCCAGTCTTCATCTTCCCTGCTGACTCAGCAATCAGTGCTCACTTCAGAGGTGAGGCTGGGTGAGTCGAACCACAGAGCCCTGGGGAGTTGGACGCTGGGTCCAAGGAACTCTTTGTCAGTTCAGGCCTGTTCTTTGTCCGTGAGCTCCATAAGTGAAAACAGCAAAGGTATTTTGTCCTGTACTGTTTTTCAAATCCCATGAGAAATAAAGTGTACACGGTACTGTGTCCTAAACTGACACCATGAATTAATTCCCGTCTTTTTCCTCCTGCATATCTAGAAGCACATGGACACACACACTTCATTCACACAACCCCCGAAGAGGACTTTCTTCCTCATCGTTATTTCCTCTGCAGGGTCTGTGCTGTGTCTGTGGGTGTTTGTAGATTGAGCAGTTTCCTAGTCTTGATTCAGAGGAGATAATTGAAGGAACCCCAGGACATGCTGGTGTGTCCTAGTCATGTGAGTTTGGAGAGTGGAGGCTTAGCTGCTCTGTTCAAAAGTTCTGGTGAGATGAATCTGCAGTTTGGAGATATATCTTCAGTTTCAGACATCACCACCAAGAGGCCTTTGGAAGGCAGGGGGAAGGGACAGGCAAAAGCCACCGGCCCAGGTTTCTTCTTCAGTTGCCAAATTGCTTCAAAGATGCTGGTACAAAATTAAATGGTGCCTGCCATGCGGTGATGCAGGGTAGGTCAGTCAGATACATCCCAGAGCAGGTTTTTGCAGGCACACTGTGAGGGCTTGTGGGAGAGGTATGATATCTGAAGACTCCTCATTTGGTATGCTCTGCGGATGTGCCTGGGATGTGCTGGTGTGAGCATGAAGGCTTGAAGGGACCTAATGGGATTGATTTTCTGAAGTGTCCTAAAGCATGCTATAGAAATAGTCACAGACAACCTGGTGGTGTACTGTTCCGTAAAGAAAACCTTTAATCAAGGATTATACCAGGGTGAGGATAATACACAATGGGCTAGGTTGCTTGAGTAGTGAATGTATGCACACTCTCTGGAGGAACTGTCACTCAGTTTGAATTAAGAGTTCACTTTCCATATTTTTTTTGGTATTTGGCATATCCTTACCACTTCCAACACAACTGTCACTTTATGCTCTGTTGTATTTTTGTATTATGATCATCTCTTTCATAGGAATGAGGGATGGGGAGTGGAAGCAATTCCCTAAAGTTCAATTCATGAGTGAGGGAACCTCCAGACTCTGTGAATGAAGCAAACTTGCATTATTTTACTTTTTTCCTCCATTTTTTGTATTGTAAATGCTTATTTTTAAATAGTTTTCCTCTTTTTTAATTTCACTCTTCACTCATGTAATGTATTTATGATACAAAATTGCATAACCATATCTTTTTCAACTATAGATTTTAAGTGTTTCAAAAGATGTCACAGTAACTATCTTTATTCTATAGACACTAAGGTGTTAAATGACTTTGCCAAGTTAACTAAGGAGGGAACAATAACAGAAATTAGAACAGAACCTTTTTCTTCCTCTATCCTTCAGCTACCACCTGTGTTGCTCTTAGTACACAAGCATGACACTGGATGCATAAAAGCCGGGATATGTTCACAGAAAACATTTAGGAGAACTAAAATCTTCAGTAATAGAAAAGAAATTAATGCCTTGACCTCTTTATACATTTACGCACAAATATAATTTTATTCATAGGGATTACTCATTTGGTACACAAAGTTAAACAGAGATTTAAGTGCCTTCAGAATGTGAACTTATTGTGGATAACATTAACATTATCAGAGATGTTTTCTTTTTTCTTTCAGAGCTCAGACTCTTGACATTTGATTGTATTTTTTTTTGTTTGTTATTGGATGTCCTTCATAAAGAACTGTTACAAGATAAGGGGACAGCTAGTCCTTGTCTTCTGTACTAGGTGAATGCAATTTGGCCTGAAATAGATGCAAACAGACAGAGTGAGATGAAAAATAACATGCACCATGAAAATCCAGGAATATGGGAAACTTACAGCTTACAGTTAAAACAAATAAGACATCAAAACCTTTTCTGGCTTCCATATAATGAATATGTCTTAATTTAAGTACATAAATACTCAGCCTTTTTACAGAGGTCTCATTCATGTCTATCTTTACTACTTTAATATATTTCACCAGCCATTTTTCAAGGTAAAAATTGATATAACTAAATTTACCTTTGAAAAGATTAAATGTGGTTTAAAATGGGTAGTTTTAAGGGAACACCATCTGGTACATGGTTATTAAAAAAGCCCATGAAAATATTACATGACAACATTCATATGCAATTAAATTAACATACAAACCTAAATTAACAAGTCAGTTCAAACAGCTGATTATGATTCATTTTGTAAATAAGTTTGCTATAATTTTGAATCTCTGTTATGACCCTTGGTGAGATGTAGAAGGGATTTTTGTAGGACACACACTACAGCAGTATTTGAGGGGATTAGTAGTACTTGAGAGGATAAGAACCAGTAGAAGTCACTCAGCATTTTGTCTATCAGGTTACCTTATTAATAAATATCTATAATAACGAAAGATTTGCAAAATTGGATTTTTGAGGGATTTTTATGAGCTCAGTTTTTATGAATAACTTAGAAGCACACTGAAAGTTATGACAGATGAAATTACCATGTATTAATGTATTAATCTAAAATACTGATGAAAATTTATTGGACATTGCATTATTTAGTGGCATTTCATATGACTTTCGCATTATTTGATCAAGTTGCCTTGGTCACTGAAATCCCTTTGCTTTTTCTCTATGGTGAGTTATGAATAGTCCCTGTGGTATTATACTGATTAACTTAATAAGAAGCTATGTGCAAAATAAGCAAAAATAAATAAACAGCTAAACAAAGTGCACAATCCATCCCTGTCAGCATTCCCAAGACACAAGTGAAGGACAGTATTGCAATTTCTTAGTGTCAGCTATTCTGGTTTTGACAAGGTGCAAACTTTGGTTTGACAGAGATAGACTTCAAAGTGATAAAACAGTTAGTAAATATCTTTATTTGTTTTGATTTCTAGGAAAGTGAAGGTCAGTTGTTATAAACTGCTTAGGGCGACAAGCTGACAGGAAGATAAAGGGAGAGCGCTCCAGGAGCTGAAAGATGGAGGCCTTCATCCATTCTGAGAAGAGTGGTTCTGGTAGAGAGGCTGAAGGTGTGTGCAATGAGACAGGGGCCTGCTGAGGCAATGGTAGGTAAACTATTACAATTTTTTTCTTCCTGCATGCCAGCCTAACCCACTGTTGCAGCACAAACATTGTTCAGTGCTTCATCATTTGGGAATGTCCTGCATAAGTACGTATTGGTGCGATGCCATATATGGAAAACCATGATAAATAGCTGTTAATAGTTCCAAGGCAACTTTTAATAAATGAGTAAATATTTGATGTGTTCAGAAAACATGACAATGGCACTGAGATAATAAACAGTGGTAGCAATTAGGTGAACAAAGAAGGTGGGGATCATGCTGGCTGACACCAGGAAAAATTGTGTGCCTGGCGTCACTTAGTTACCCACATTTTTTATTTCACCCTGTCTTCCGTAGATACCAGTCCTAGCACATGATGTGTCCCTCCCTGGGCTCCCTTCTTTGTCCGTTGGCCATAGTGGCAGCCCAGTCAACTAGCTTGGATCAGATGCTGATGTTTTAGATGGCTGAAATGGGGTGAGATAAGCCATGCCTGACATCTGTCAGTTCTCCTTCTACAGCTTTCTCCACTCTGTTTTTGTATCTGTCCATGTGTAGTGTCTCAATATAACCCACAGACTTTAGCCCACATGTGTGCGTGTGTGTTTATGAACACAAGTACAAGCACATTTGTCAGATTTTTTAAGGATGTGATTCAGTCTTTAAAAAGCAACTCTTATACATAGAATATGTCGTCTGGATATGAGAACTTGAAAAGTAAGGCATCACCTCAGTTGTTTTCCAAATAAATTCAGAATTCTGTCAGCAAATGGTTTAGCATTTCCCCAAATAGCAGCCTTCTCTCTGTTGGATCAATGGTTAGCTGCTACTCACTGCCAAAAAAAAAAAAAAAAAAAAAATCTGTAGCCTATCCCCAAAGTGTTGCAAGTGTTGAGATCGACATACAAATAGTTTGCTGGATCTCTAATTAGCTGAGACTGTGTTACACACTATCTTTTCCCCACAGCCCAGCTCACGGGTGAAAATATGCAGCTCTAAATTAAATGTACAGGTAAAACACATGGCTAACAAATATTTTCAGCTCACAGGTAAAAATGAAATTATTTCCCTTGTTCTTCTTTTGACTGTGATAGAGTGGAGACAGTGCCGTGGTTACCTAACTGCTTTTGAGGAGGTGAGCGCTATTCTTAGGGTGTCCTGATGGCTGTGTTGTCATTATGATGACACAAAGGTTTAAGAGCAGGAGGAGAGAGGCCCCCTACTTAGCACCTAGCTGACATTGTTTACACAATTAAGATGAGCAATACATTGAATAAGACTGCATAGTCCATCCTCTGTAATTCAGTCTCATAAATCGAAGAAGGAATAGTGCTACGGTATAGTTGCCTTCTCTGGGGAAAAAAAAAAAAAAAAAAAAAAAAAGTGCTCTGATCCATAATTTGTTTAGGGTATTTTTATATCAGTTTTGGCTTGGTTTAATCAAATTGCACATTATCTTCAGGGCTTGAAGATAAAACTAAAAAGGCAGGTATGGCTCCAAACTCAGCAGGAGCTGGCTACCAATGCAGTCAGAAGGAGCTGAGAGCCAAGACACCTGCGTTCACATAGGTAAAATCCTGTCTGAGGGGGACGCATGGGGTCTATAAGTGCTGAAGTCATTGGTAGCTGGAGGCCACACATTTCTTGCTCTTACAGAAATGACACACTTGCTCCTGAAAGAGGCAGAGCTTCAGGGTCCTGTCAAGTTCTAAGCTCTGCAGGAACTTCCAGAGGCAATGTTTCTCACTTCTGTAGGATTAATTATTCCTTCTGATGACAGGAGGATGAAGAATCCTAAACTAATATTGTTCCAGGTGAAGAGACAAAAGACCACAATAAAACCCTTGTAACATTAATATAAGGCACCATAAATAACGCATGTCTGTATTTCAGGTTTCATTGGTTTGACACTGAAATCCCGGTCTTTATCAGGGTGGGTGCACCTGCCACACAGCTGTAGCCTGATCCTGATGCTCAGATCTCCAGCAAGCACAACACATTAAGAACGTAAATACAACTTCAGCTGGTATGGCTTTCACATTATTGAACCTGGTAGTAATCCAAACACCTGAAAATCTTACCACCCTTGAGAGACCCTTATTGCAGAGCATCTTCTTCCAAGGTTGCGGCCTGAGGACTGGCAAAAGCTAGGCTGTAATGCTTTCATACAGCAGAGTCTTTTTTTGTAAATCAGTAATCCTTAATTTTTCAGTTTAGAATTATGCATCATCCGCACACCTGAGCACGTGCAGACACTATGGAAATATGATCCGGAATCTTTTCTAGATTAGGAAAATAGTATTTATTTTCTAAGTATTACATTTTGTCTTTTGTTTGGAAACTAGCATCAGTTGTTTTGTGTGAAGGTGTGGTGGTTTATGTCTTAAAGAAAATATGCTGGAGGTTCGTACATACACTTTGACAGCCTTGGTCAAAAATATACGTAGTGACTGTGACACAAAAGTGGATTGTGAGACAAAAGTCCTCAAGGGTGGTGTGAAAAGGATTTCAGTACTACCTGAACCAATGTAGTAATCCGAAGATGTCCCATAGTTCACTGAAGAGAGGTTTTTTTCTTCCCTGGTCAATAGAAAACAAACAATGTCAAGGACAGCAGCTTTCGGTCTATCTCAGGAATATTAGTTAACAGTTAAAATTGAACTACTGATAAATACTTCTGGGAAAAACAAATTTTGTTATTGCAGAGGAGAAAATGCTGTAAAAGGTTTAGTGGTATGTCATTTTATTTTAGTTGGGAGTTTAGCAAAATGTAAATTTCTGCTTTTCTAGAACAAAGCAAAGTCAAATTATTATGAATTTCCCTGTGGATCTTTTTTTTTTTTTTTTCAGTTTTGTCTTCTTTCACCTGAAACTTTTGATTTTGGAAAAAAATTACAGTTCTTCATTCCAATTTCAATATTTTGCAAATAGTATTGAAACAAATGGAAACAAAAGTGTTTCTGAAAATTAAAATTCAAAAATTATTGCAATATGATCACGAAAATGGATATTTCCACCACTTTTCATATATCTTATGAGGAAAAGTGATGTTTCTATGAACCATTTTACTTTGATTTGGCTGATATTGTATATGATGGAAAAACACTCTAAAAGTTCCCTGTCAACTTTACTGCTGGGTCCAATTCTGATGTCAATTATTCTTATTTACTCTGTTCTTCTGCTCTGCCAGTTTCAGTGGTGATCATCTTGATTTACAAAAGTAGAAGTGAAATGAGGTCTATCTTTTAGCCATTAATGACAAATATGATGTACTGTAAACTGCAAAAGGGTAAAGAAAGGTGTAACTCTACTAGCTGAATATAAACAGCCTCATGTTATGAATATGAAGTTATACTGATATTTTTATACTGGTATTTTTAATTTGGAAAATATCAAAGTGCTTGTAGTGGGTCACTTAAGTTACAAGTACCAAGAGTGTAAATAAATATATGTGGCCAAACAGTTTAAAAAAAAAAAAATCAATCAAAAATATTCAGTGGATAACCCGTAATAACATTTGAAGAAAATTATTTAAATAAATCATCAGCCAGCATAGGGAAAAAAAAACAAAAAACATAGAAAAAACCAAAGCAAAACACAAACCATGTTGGTAACATGCAGTTTTATGAGTTTGTCCATCAAATTTTCAAAATATTATCATAAAGTAGAGTCTCCTCTGAATCCTCATGCAGAAGGGATTCTGTTACTTCAACTCTCAAAGCAGGGCCAAGAGAAAAAGACAAGCAAGAGAAAAAAGTTGATCCTTTGCTCCTCAAGAATGTGATCATAGCTAGAGGGCTGCTACTTCTTCCCTTTGCTTCCCTTCGCTTCCCTTCGCTTCCCTTTTCTTCCCGTCCCTTTCATACAAATCCTCAAAAATAAAGTCTATTTGAAGAAAAAAATGCTGAGTGATTTTTAAAAAATATATGTACTGCTGAATTCAATAGATCTCTATTAGTTTTCAGGATTTCTATATGCTTTTTAAAAGTCAAGTAGATGACTTATTCTGTGTGAGACAGAACAGACTTTATAGACTCTTTTTTTAATACCTGGTGCCATAGATTAGCATATGACTACAATTAGTATGATACTGGCGACAAACAATGCCAAGTGTGGACTACAGGGACAAAAGGGGTCTCTCAGTGCATTGTTACCAGGCATTTTAACACATTAAGCGTTTGCCTTACATTTCATCCTAGGTTTTGAATTGTTACAATTAGGAGATGTGTAATAATTCATTTTTACCAAGTTTACCAGTTTATCTGCTTGTTACAGTCCTTTTCATAGACATAAAATTTATGCTATCTTACTCTGTTTTGGAAAATGAAGATAGTATTATTAATTTTTGATGAATAACAAACTCAATTCCATTAGAATTATTTATTATTCTGTGATTCTTAAACATTAATATGGCAAATATCTGTATTTTATCTGTTACAGATGAACAAATTACATTCATAGCTCAGTGTAATCCATTCATTGGTTCACAGATCCCAAAGTCCTTCAGGCAGTGTGACAAATCCACATAATTTCCCTGAGTGCTAGGTTGTGCATTTGTGTATCTGATTACGTTGAAAGATGTGTTAAAAAAACATATAAAAATCCTCATGTAGCCAGACAGCTCCCTATGGCTACATATCTCAGAAATCTCTGGAGCGTTTGTTATTCAAAGCAAAGTTGGCAGTCATTTACACTCAATAAATTGGTTCCAGATCTGCCTGATTCAGATGATATCACAAGGACATGATTTTACGTGAAATTCCCTTACCTGTTTTCAAAGTTTATTCCTTTTAAGAGATTTGCCATCACAAATGCAGATGATATGGAGATAAAGAGACTCCCTTGCTCTCCAGAGCATGACAGAATGTGATGGATCAACCGTTCATATACAAGCTATGTTTTGATCAAATCAAATCGAATCATCCTTTTTTCCTTTTTTTTTTTTAATTTTTTTGAAAAAGAGGGTTCTGGATGCATGGCAAAATCATGGCATATATAATTCATAATGCATTAGTAAATCTTCCATTTGTTACAGACCACTTCTCAGTGGAGAAGTACAATAATTTATGATTTGTGACCAAAGAAAAGTGAAAATTAAGTCTTTAACAGTCGGGCCTTGACTGTGAAGAGCTAGTCCTATGTATTGTCTAAAGTCCTTTGCTGTTTAACCACTTTACTGAACAAAAGTTTGTTACAAAATTAATTAATTTGGTCCAGCATATTTTTAAAGGCAGATATGAAGAAAGAGAGCTTGTCTGTCTGCAAGTTGTAAATTCATAGAAAAAAAGTGACTCAAAAGAATAACAACAGAAAATATAAATGAATATGAGTGTGTGAAATTGAGAAAATGAAAATTTAGACTGAGAGAAGAGAAATAGTTTTTTCATGGTGATATCAACTAGACTTGAAACTTTAAAACAACAAAAAAAATCGAAACATTGAAACAAAAAAGGAAATAATTAATAAGGTACAACCCAGCACTGGCAAAAGACTCATTTAAATTATGTAATAGTTCTTTTATATTTTGAACTTCACTAGCTCTGTGATTATGAATGGATGTAATTTTATGAGAAAGGAAGGAAAACGTGCTTTGTTCAGATGAAAGTGGTACCTATGTGTGTGCATATGTATGGCTGCGAGAAAAATGCTGCTGTGAAGTTGCCCGTATCTCTATACATTCTGTTACTTGAAGGAAAAAACGACTTACTTGCAGTAGAAATACATTAAAGAGGTCCGTTAAAGAGGCACCAGTTGCTTGACTCCAAATCAAGCTGTAGTTGCAGGATGAGATGAACAACACCTTGTACCTCTGGTACGAGCATACTCTGTGACCTGAAATCAATGAAGTATTGGAAATAACAAATATCTCTCCTGTCCCTGTCCTTTGCATAAAGTAAAGCTGATGTATCAGGTGGCTGATGCAGGTAGTGTATTCATTATGTCTGTTGGCTTTGTGTCAACTGAGGGAATTCTGGTTTTCGTGGTGCAAAGTGAGTTTAGCTGACTGTAGTACCTCCGCCTTTGACCTTTATTATTTGCTTAATTTTTCTGATTTCAGGAAATTTTGAGAATATGCAATATCCAACTACATTCATGGTTCTCAATATTTATGGACTCTGTTTCCTTAATCTAAGTGAATATAAATGAACTTTGCATCATTTTCCTGGTTACTGGCAATGGTAAGTTTGTAGAAGCTTTTTCTTTTTTTCTCTCACAACAAGTCGATAAGAGTATGATATTTTTGCCCCCTTTTTTGCACTTGAAAAGTATTAATTTGCATGTATTTGTCTTTTTGTTCATATCATAGCTTTGCAGCTAGACCTTTATTTTTTGAACTGCTGCTTTATGCTGCTCCTCAGAAGTACATCAATTCTATTAGACAGGTCGGTGTTTAAGACCCCTACATCTGAAACAAAATTGTTGCTACTGCCTCTTTATATGTGTACGCAGGCTATACATACCTGTCTGGAGATATCGGGTGGAGTTAGAGTCCAAATGTAAACCGTTCTCCATTCTGTATTTGTGTTCACGTAAAATGTAAGAGTAGAATCCTATTTAGATGTTGCCATTTTGGTTTTCACTTGAAGATGTTTTCTGAAAACCATAAATTCACTTTTTCCTGGTCAAAAAGGCATTTAAATGCAGGTGTTTGTTGCTTTTCTTGCTTTAAATAAATAAACAAATAAAGAGCATGCAAAACCAAGTTCTAAGTCAAACCAACATTACAATAGTAGTGAAGCATTTGTTCCCTGAAAGAAAATGGTAATAGGTTTGTGCCCTTTTTGTTCTTAAGTACTGAACATTCTATATAGACTTACAAGGAAATAAAATCGAATACTGGAACTTCTGAACACTGAAAAAGAAACAGCTCAAAAATAGCATGCAAATAGGGTCAGTTGCTGAAACTTCCAGTGCGTGATGTCGGATTGTTCTGTTGTACAACTAATTTATATGAATTCTTTTGGACACTCAGTAAGAACTACTGTGTTTAATTTTACGTATTGGAATTATTGTTTCTGTATAGAAGAATTGAAGGGTCTCTTTAGACAGTGTAGTGGGCGCTACAGGGGTGGCTTCTGTGAGAAGCTGGTAGAAGCTTCCCCTGTGCCAGAGCCCATGCCAGCAGGCACCAAGATGGATCCACCACTGGCCAAGGCTGAGCCCATCAGCGATGGTGGTAGCACCTCTGGGATTACATACTTAAGAAGGGTGAGAAAAAGCCCTGTGCAACAGCAACTGCAGCCAGAGAGAGGAGTGAGAATATGTGAAACAACTCTGCAGACACCACGTTCAGTTCAGAAGGAGGGGAGGAGGTGCTTCAGGCGCCAGAGCAGAGGTTCCCCTGAAGCCCCTGGTGCAGCCCATGGTGAGGCAGCTGTGCCCCTGCAGCCGTGCAGGGAGATACACCTGCAGCCTGGGGAGGACCCCACACCAGAGCAGGGGGATGCCCAAAGGATGCTGTGATGGGAAACCCTCCCTGGAGCAGGCTCCTGGCAGGTCTGTGGCCCCGTGGAGAGAGGAGCCCAGGCTGGAGCAGGCTCCTCGCAGGACCTGTGACCCCGTGGAAGAGACCCACGCTGGAGCAGTTTGTGAAGAACTGCAGCCCGTGGGAAGGACTCACGCTGGAGAAGTTCAAGGAGAACTGTCTCCCGTGGGAGGGACCACAGGCTGGAGCAGGGGAAGAGTGTGAGAAGGAAGGAGCAGCAGAGACAACATGTGATGAGCTGACTGCAACCCCCATTCTCCATCTCCCTGTATGTCTCAGGGGGTGGAGACAGATAAATCGGGAGTGAAGTTGAGCCTGGGAAGAAAGGAGGGGTGGGTGGAAGGTGTTTTAAGATCTTATTTTATTTCTCATTACCCTACTCTGGTTTGATTGGTAACAAATTAATGAGTTGAGTCTGTTTTGCCTGTAACAGTGATTGAGTGATCTCTCCCTGTCCTTATCTTTACTGACGAGCCTCTTGTAGTATTTTTCTCCCCTGTCCAGCTGAGGAGGGGGAGTGACAGAGTGGCTTGGTGGGCACCTGGCATCCAGTGAAGGTCAAACTAATACATACACGTATTTATGGAATCTTGTGGTATGGCCAGCAGGAAAGCAGCCGTTTAATTAAACATCACTGCATTGCTATTAATACCAGGTGATTACAAGTTCTTCGCTCTTGGCATATTGAGACCTGGTAGGAAATAATGTTGAATTCTGGTAAAAACAATGTAACAAATTTATCATGGCACCTTGCAGGAGGGGAACATGGTTTTATTTTAAGACAAAAAATGCTTCATTCCCTGTCACACACACATTCTCACAACGAGCAGAGCATGTGTTTGTCCAAGTAGTCTGTCCAATATTCAAGGATTAAGGGCATGTACCTCAGTGGGCTGGCCAGGACACCTTGTGATGACATGGAAGACAGGGAGCACTGTCTGTTGAGTCATTGTCATGTCTCTTGGCTTCTTCCTAGGTTGGCAGCCATGATAGCTTTGGATGTCCTTTTTATGTTCCTTAGGAGCTGACCTGAATTAGTTGTTGTTGGGTTTTTTTTTTTGTTTTTTTTGTTTTTTTTTTTTCCTCAGTCCTGTCCAACCTCTGTGAGTCACTTGGATTGATTCACTTTCATTTGACTCTGTACTTTTGTGTCTTAGAGTGCTCATCCTGTTCAGGGCCTGGGCTGTCCTTAATTTTCTTGTCCTGAAGATGCTGCATGTACCAGTGCTGGGATCTTTTTGACCTGCTTGTCTAGGTGCCATAAACACTGTTTTTCTCAGTGTTTCTTCTCTTTCCACATCCAGACACTCCAATTGATTCTCCAGTCTCATTTCTATTGCAATTCTCTGCAACCTGGGAGGACAGTTTGGAAGCAACTTTAAAGTTGCACTGTATGTCTCAGCTCAGGTTTTAAAGCTTTACTGGGGCCAATAGAGTCAGCCACTCTTAAACACTAAAGGCAAAAGTCTTCATCCTTTTATTAGAGGCCCAGCAGAAGGAGGTGACAATTTAAGCTGTTTTAGTGCATTATTGCACAAAGCAGGAAAGCTATTAATACACAGATATCCAGGATGTTAGCTGATTTTTTAAAAGAAACAGGATGTGCAAGATGATTGGTTCCCTGAAAAGGATTTTGGTGATTGGCAGTCCAGGATAAATGGGACCCTTTTCTCTGACCCACTGATGGTTTTGTGTTTTTACATGTCATAGAAATCAGATTTTTGAAAAGGACCTTGCACTTGGTAACCCTGTGTTAAAGATATCTTAGCATCCAGAAGATTTTACTAATTAGATTAAAAATATAGGATGTGTTCTAAAAAGAGCTGAAACTGAAAAAATAATTTCTAAAATGAGTCAAATTAGTCAGATCCACCTGTAATATAGTCTCTTGTGACATAAACCTTTGACGAAATACTATTCATGATGATCTGCAGAATAATATGTCATTAGTAGTAATAATTTAAAAATCACCTGTTCTTCGGCAAATTAAAACAAACAAAGAGCCTAGATAATAATAGTCTACACAGTGGTGTGTAATTTTGGGTTTTTTCATTCAAGACCAAATTGTCTTTGATGAACTTAAGATCTGAGTATGGTCACAGCATTTCCATTCTCCACATCTGTAAAACCACAATTAAAGTGAAAGACAGCAAATACGAAGAATACAATTTCATAATTTAATACTGTTTTCAACAAGCTGCAAAGACAATTGTAAAAATGCACTTTTTTCAAATTACTTGGGAGCTTTTAAGAATTTACGTAAATTTAAGCATCCTCAAGCGGCAGTTTAACTCATTTTGTAAGGGCATTATATCAGTGTTGTCCTCTTTTACCGTTAATGTGCATAATTATAGTTATAATTAGAAGTTTGATTTGATTAAATAAAAAACATAATGTTAAGCATCTATTTTTAGAACCAAACCTTTGAGGTTTTCTTTTTTTTTTTTTTTAAATCCTTGTAATTGTAAAAGGTAGACAAAATGGCATATAAAAACATATTTTAGAAGCATTTTATAGAACCAGCAGATATATACATACATAGGTGCTCATATGTATTATTTTATGATATAATTTTCCATAATTCTGATAGTTTAACTGAATGCATATAGTGATACATCATGGAGAGATGAATTAGTAATTGCTAATTGACTGAGAAACACTTAGCATATTTTTGGTGCTGCAGAAGTATTAAAAACTACCTAACAACATTAATAGGAGTTGTAAATGAGACAGTGTTAACTGTGGTAATTTTCATAACTTTGTGTCAAAGCAGCACATTTTTCATATTTTTATTTAATAGTCAACTGACTGAAACTTCTGTTACTGAAAAATCTACTGGAGTTTTTGTTGGGTTACTATGTGCTAATCTGAGACAGGCAAAAGGTGATAGGGTAATTTCATAGTAGAGAATGGTCAGAAAGGATTAATAGTGAATTCCTACAAGTACAAATTTTTGAAATACAGTGTAAATTTAATTTAATGAAAATGTTTTAGGTCAAATTTGTTGCCTTTAAAAGAGAGTACAATTCTATCCAGATTTTGGGGGAGTTCCCCATTATTTTTTGAAAATTAACTGAAACTTGAAATGTAAATGTCCATTTTCAAGGATCTAAGCACTGAAAGATTAGTACTTATTACTTAATTCTTCTAATAAAAAAATGTCACTGTTTTCCTGTCTGGAAACCAAATCTGAAATGACAGCATGCATAAAATCGGAAGACAAACTGTTGCAGTGCTTACTAGTGTTTTTCCTGCATTTTCTGTTTTCTGATTCTCTTTACCTTTGTTGGTGATTAAATGAATTTAAGTCTTTGTCTGAATTTTTGCAAAACAAAGGCTGAGCAAAGTACTATGCCTCTTTCAGAAAGTGATTTGAGCACCTTTGATATTCTGTGTGATTTGTAGGTGAAAACTTTTCAAGAGGTGATCCAAATTGTCTTTGCATCTTCTCACAATCTTGTTACAAATAAAGAGCACAATTCTATTTTTTTTTCTACCTTAGGGTCTCCAACTCCTTAAAACATGTTTTTCAAAAATATTTCTTCCTCTTTTAAGATGATTTATCCTAAATATTTTTCCTGGAGTTGGTACCTTGAATGCCAAACCCTCAAAGGCAAAATTCTCATTGACTTCTGTGCTGAAAGATCAGTCTCTATATATTATCCATGTTCTCTTTCCATATTTTTTTAAAATAAGCTGTTGAAGCTTCTTAACATCATTATTCTGAATTCTAATTCTTTCCATTCAGATGCAATTGGAATAATTACAACAGGACTGTAATTGCTATGGAGTTATTGTCATGAATAAGTTCATTGCAATGACTAATAACAACACTGAAAAAGAAACAAACATAAGACATACTTAGATTATGTACATACACAAAACAGTAAAATATGGAGAAAGTTGGAGAGAGTAAGTGTTAAATGGTAATGGTGATGATGCACAGCATCAGACTTGCCCTGGAGTTGTTGGAAAATACGTTGAAAAAGATGTCTTGCAAATTCTCATTTACCAAATTGGTTTCCAAAATGTGCATAAATTAAGATATTTCATGAAACTGTCTTTTTATTGCTCTACATTATTCTTTGAAGGATGGAAAGGAATTATAGTTAACAACTAAAAAACACTGTGCAACTATACATAAAGAGAGAGATGCTTGTATATTATATTTCCTTTTTGGCAATCTTTTCATATACAGAATATATGTAGGCAAAATATTTACAGCCTCTCAGCCCACTGCTGACTCACTCCTTTTCACAATTATCCATCTCCCTTATGCTAAATGGATAAGCCAGATAAACAACCACAAACATTAAGGAATTTATGCACATATTGCAGCTCCTCCTCTTTTACTGAGTAAATGGCATACATGGCATCTTAAAATTCTATTTTTAATTGACAACTAATAACGCAAACTAAAAACTCTCCACTGAACAAGAACTAGAAGTTTTCATTTTTAGAAAAGACCTTTAGTGTGTGACATGGAAAACACAGGGACTGCGATTAATGGCAGAGCAGAATTATGCGGTATCTGTCTCTCAAGCAAGGCACATTCTCACACCACCACTGGTACGGGTTAAGTGTATGTTACATGTCCACCAGGGTCTTTACCAAAGACAAAAAGGGAAGTTGTTCCCACAGGTCATTCTTGTGTTGACTGAGAACTGACCTGGAATTCCACATGAGAAATAAAGTCTGGAGGAAACTGAACTGGGTCTGAAACTTTTGAACTCTTAAATGTTTCTGAATGGGCACATCTTGTAGTCATTAAGCTGTAAAGAAAGAACAAAATATTATACAGTTCTGTACTACGTGGTTGTGTATTTATATAGGTACGTATATCCACACATGTGTAACAGTATGTAATAGAGCATAATCTTATAGGTCAAAGGTGTCTTAATATGTCAAATGTTAAGACCTTTTACTTTCCATGTATTTCTTTGGATTTACCGATTTGGGCAAGGAAGTCCTATTGCTTTCACTATAAACCTGAAAAATATGCAAACATTGAGGTGATAATGCCTGTGGGAATTCTTAGTTTTGATAGCATTTGTATGTTTTTATGTATGAAAAATCCTTTTTTTTCTGTTTACATCGAATATAAAAACAAAAAAATCAACCCACCTCCTCTCTTTTGTTCTCTTCCTTGCTTTCATTGTCTATCCTTTGACATACTGAAGTAACTTCCCATTTTTTTTGCAACTTGAGGGGCAAATCTTACCCTTCATTTCCACCGTATGGAAACACTTGCCAACCTAGAGCTGTTCAGTCTAATAGTTTAAGTGTTTTTAAGGTTATACGGCTCATCTCCTTGCCCATTCCAGATCAGATTCACAACTTCACAGAAATTCCCTGCACAACAGGCCTTTGAAGGAGTATTAGAGGCAGAATCCAGTTGTTAATGCTTCCCCTCAAGCAGTGGCTGACACTATTGCAGTCTCTGAGTTTCAGTAACATTTGCAGTGCTGGTGAGAATGAGGATTATTTTGGGGTTAGAATGAAGAATTTTTTTGTGCTAAGCCTGGATACACATGGGCCAGACCTCATCTGATGCTGTATTTTTATTGCTTTTTCATGATATAAACTTCACTCTATCATCCTCTTCTAATGTACTAATTTTATGTTCTTTTATATGAAGAATCTTATTATTCCCTAACTATTGTTATGTTTCCTAGAAACTAAATGCAGAATTTACTGGTGACCATAAGATATTGTCACACAGAAACAAAAAGCCCAAAACTCTGTGTGAGGAAGCTCTGACAAGATGTTTTCACATTAGGATCTCAGTTAAGATCAGAGAAGCCCATTTGAGGCAAATCCCCAGGTAGCTCCCTTCCTGCACTTGTGGGTGTCACGGAGATGCTCGTTGGCATCATGGAGCAGTCAGCCTGCACACCAGTGAAACTCCTGGATGAAAGGAAGCTGACTGTGTGCTCCCGGCCTGCCTGCCTTGGGCATCCTGGCTGCTTAAAAGCATGTGGTTCATTACGCTAGTTTTAGCATAACGGTCTGTGAAACACGTACAGCATCAACATCAGGGTCCTCAGCACCAACTGTTCAGCTCTACCAAGCTACTCCTACTCTGCAGCACTACTTGCTAATTGTAAAAGCAGTGAACTGTCCTCCAGAAACGGCTGTTGTACCACCAGAAAAACATACGAGTCTGATGAAATTGCCAGCGGTGTTGCTGCGCAAGAGGAGGAAGCAGATTGCTTGTTACTGTAGCCTTAGCCTGGTTATCTGTATTGCCCGAACCTTGGGTCTGTGTTTCTCAGTCGTTGAGAATTTAGGGATCATGATCACTGGTTAAAGAGTAGCAGCTCTATAAACATTTGAATGCTGCTATTAGTAAAAGAGGAATTCACTTCTCACTGGAATAAGGTAAATTAGATCTAAATAATTAATTTGTAAATGTTTCATTTGTTTGATTCATTTGTTTCTTGAGTCACCATCCCTGGAGGGGTTCAAGAAACGTGTAGATGTGGTGCTTGGGGACATGGTTTAGTGAGTTAGGTGGTGTTGGGTTGACAGTTGGACTTGATGATCTTTGAGGTCTTTTCCAACCTTAATGATTCTATGATTCTGTGAAATACAGTCCTTGAAATATTGTGAAAGACATTTCAGAAGCACAGAAGAATAAAGAAATGAATATTTCCAGGTTCCTGAGAGGCTGTTACTAAATATAGTAAGTAAAATGCGTGTATTTGTTACAGCCCTCTAGTTATGTATACTATGACTGTCATACAAATTGGAAAATCAAAACATCTATTGGGTCATTCAGGTAATGCTCTTCTCAGAGTATGATTCTCTCTACAAAGTGCTGTCTAGGTATTTATATAGTCCAGTTTTAAATGGCTTAACAAAAAGTCTTCCTGATTTCACACCAGGACACTGTTCTGTAATTGAATGCATATCATTCTGAGATTGCTTTACAAGTGATTGGCACTCTTCAGAATATATTTATAACATAGCGCTGGTAAAACAAACAAGTATACTCAGATTAGATCCTGAGGAAGCTAATTTTCTTTCCCAGCCACTGCAGTACATCTGTCATTCTCCTCACTATTGCTATAGTGTTGTCATGCTCAAGCATATATCCCATAAAAGCACATCCTCAGCTCTAACCTGTGTTTTATTCTTTGCTTTCTCTTAATTGCCTCCATGTAAAACCCTTATGTCCAGTGTGTATGTGCTTCAACTCTGGACTCAACTGCATGAGATATTGACAGAAGTATTACAATTGCTGGAGATACAGAAGGAAGCATGACTTTGGTTTAGAGAAGACTTTTCTGTTCACCTGGTAATGAAAATGCAGCCATCATTTTGGTTACTGAGATGAGCAAAGCAACTATTAGGAGATGTTATCTCGCCACGCAGAAGGGTACAGCAGGATTTTGCTTACCTTTGCAAGTTCTGCAAGCAGCATGGTTTAGAGAGAAGCATTTGAAATCTTAAGGCATTAAAATATCTTGAGGAAGCTGGTAGAGGTGGATATCAAATAAATGCCCCTCTAGCATGAGTGACCGCATGCAGTGGCCATGACAATGCAATCTTCCCCATCTGTGCAGGGCTCATGCTTCAAGCATTCCAGTTTGCATATGGGAGGTCATGACATGTTCTTATGGCGTGAATGAGTTCTTAAAGATCTGGAAGTAGAAAACACTGCTGAGATATTCCACATCTGCTTCAGCATTTTTCTGCATCCTGCTAAAATAGCTACTGAACTGCAAATAAGAAGAGCACATCAGTTGTGCGAGTCCTGCAGCTTGATACAGGCTGGATTCAAAGAAAGAAGTGTGCCGAGCTGGCAGGGTCTCAGGTGGACAGGCTAAAAATATTGCTGTAGAAAACCTTAGGAAAGACAAATATATTTTGTCAAAACATCTCACAAAGTGAGTGGATTGGTGCAAATAAAAAAAAATTTCAGAACAGCTTCCCAGGCTGTGCTGGTGCATTTTTTGTGCGGTGCAGAAATAACTGGAAAGGAGTATGTGCACAACAGAGAGGAGTCATTTGAAAAAAAAAAAAAAAAAAAGAAAAGGGAACACCAAGATCAGAGAAGGAGGAGACAGGGTGAGCGGAAGGTGGTTTAGGTTTTGTCTTTGTTTCTCACTAATCTACTCTGTTTTAATTGGCAAGAAATTAATTTATTTTTCCCCAAGTCGACTCTGTTTTGCCTGTAATGGTAATTGGTAAGTGATCTCCCTGTCCTTATCTCAGCCCTTATTTTCTCCGCCCATCCTGCTGAGGAGGGGGGTGAGTGATGGAGAGGCTGAGGCTGACGGGGGTCTGCAGCCATCCCAGGTCAACCCACCACCCATCATAGGTATTCATGCGTGATCTTGGCAGCTCCAGGTGCACACATCTGGGAGTTCAGGCCCAGGAATACTACGTAAGTGTGAGCAAGCACTGACTGCTTCAGGAAAAACAAGTTGTATGCTTCCTTGGGAACCATGCAAGCTAAGTGCCGTATGCAGTCAGGGTTGCAGAGAAGGTGGAGGCTAACTGGGGAAAGGACAAGGTTCACTATGACATTATATATGCACATGGTATGGTGCTTCTGGATTTTTTTTTAATTAATTTAAACATAAAAACCTCAATCCCTTGAATGCACAAAATAGAAATTCTTCAGTGAAATGTAATATCATTCTACCTGCTGTTATAGACTAATTGCTCACAATCAATGAACTTTTATCTTTTTAATTTCAAAGTTATTAGTATTACTTTGGTTATTAGTGTAATTTGGTGTTATCCTTTTTTATTTTCAAATTAAAATGCACCATGATATGCTCTAAAATGAATAAGATGTTTAATTATTTTTTCAAGGGAAAACATTTAAGTTTATACTCAGTACTCCTGTAAAATACATCAGTGTTATCATAAAAAGGCAATTTTGGTGTGTGAGGAAAATAACTGAAAACTGTGCTGGATATGTATGGTTAAAATACTCAGCTGGCAGTAAGCTGATAGAGTAAGAATTCATCAGTATCTCAGAGTCCATTTTTTTCTCCTCTCACTCTTAGTGTTTCACCTTAGTTTGTTGATTTGATTTCTGAGTGTCCCAATTAATGATCATTCTCCTCTTTAACTCAACTTTCCTTTTGCTGAACTATTCCCTGCTTCTGTCTGATCCCTCAGACACTTCCTCAGACATCTGACTCTGAATCTTATTTAGTAAATCACTGATTCCCTTTTGAATAACGAAGAAGGGTCTCACACTCAACAATTCTGTCTCTGCCTCCTTTTCCTTTGGCTTATCACAATCATATATCTAGTTATCTGTTAGCTCCATTCAAATTCCTTCTGAACAAACACATTTTAATCTTCATAGTCTTTCAGTTGAGATTATTGCATTGCTAAACGATCCTTTTCAAGCAAGTTTATAGAGTCATTAGAAATAATGCCATTCTTTGTCTTCGTATGTGCTTTGGGATAGTCTTCAGGGCTATTTTGAATGTGACTACTGAGCTTTCTTAAAACATAGATCTTTTGATTTTGTTGGAGAGGTATTCAGAATACTTGATTTGTTTAAAATTTTTTAATTTGAAGCTACTCTCTCTTTGCGTATTTTTAAAAGATTATAATACTTAATTTCCTACTTTGAATTTTGATTTTATGCTGATTTATTTTAATTATTATTTTTAAATTTAGGGGCGACTTTACAGCTTTTTCTCATCTACACAACTTCACAATGCTTCCTACTGTAAAACAACTTCATTTGTTCATTTCAGTCTTGCTTGTTTTATGATGGGGAACAACCGGTCTGAATGGAAGTCAAACATCATTGTACTCAATACTAATTAGCCTCTTCTTCCGTTTTCAGAAGAATGTACCTCATTCATTTTCATTGTTTGATTGCATCTAACATTCCTATTTGATTTTTCAGGACAACGTCTTTCTGGGTATGAGATTAATTCCATTAGGACTTTCATGATCTTGACCTCTACATTGCTTCCAGATCAGCTTTCTGATATTTAATTCTGAATATTCTTGGTTTTGCTTATATGTACATCTAATTTTCCACCTCTGGATCACTGTCAAAACATTGAACTTCCTGTCACAGTAATTGTAACTCTCTGTTTTTAACATTTTTTTCTACATTTGCATTCTATAAAATCTAAGCCAGTGAAGCACTTAAGATCCAAGTGATAAAATATCTCACCACTTTTGTGACCCTGTACAAAAGCCTATGGTTATGCAGTTTCAGTTATGCACTTGGACAATCCACTGAATTTCCCCTTCAGTACATCCTGCAGCTGTAAATTGTCTCAAAGGAGCTGGAAAAGAATCAGAAAAATGTTGTTCCATGCAGTCAAATGGTTATGTTTGTTCAGAAATCCATAAGCAGGAAACATCATGAATCAGGAAGTTTCTTTGCCTTATGTCTGGGCCAGCATCTCTATTTCAATATGCAACTCCTGATTCTGTTCCATACCATTTGAATCATTGCTCTCTGACAACGATATCAAGGAGAGAATAATAATATGAAGAAAACAAGTTATTTAAGTCTTGTCTATATGTGGTGGATTGACGCTGGCTGAATGCCAGGTGCCCATCAAAGCCACTTTATCACTCCCCCTCCTCAACTGGACAGGGCAGAGAAAATGAAAGACTCATGGGCTGAGATAAGGACAGGAAGATCGCTCACCAATTGCTGTCACAGGCAAAACAGACTCAACTCTTTTAGTTTAACAGTTTAATGTATCACCAATCAAATCAGAGTAGGATAATGATAAATAAACCCAAATATTAGAAGCACCTTCCCCTCACGCCTCCCTTCCTCCTGGGCTTAACTTTACTCCTGAATTCTCCACCTCCTCCACTGAGCAGTGCAGGGGGGCAGGGAATGGGGGTTGTGGTAGGTCTTTGTCTCTACCTCTTCTTCTTCCTCGGGGGGGATGACTCCTCATACTCTTCCCTTGCTCCAGTGTGCGTTCCTCCTACAGGAAACAGTTCTGCACTAACTTCTCCAATATGAGTCCTTCCCACGGGCTGCAGTCCTTCACAAACTGCTCCAGCATGGGTCCCTTGCATGGGCTGCTGTCCTTCAGGCACAGACTGCTCCAGCGTGGGTCCCCCACGGGGTCACAAGTCCTGCCAGGAGCCTGCTCCAGGGCAGACTTCCCAGGGGGTCACAGCGTCCTTCAGGGCACATCCACCTGCTGTGGTGTGGGGTCCTCCCCAGGCTGCAGGTGTGTCTCTGCTCCCCCATTACCGCCATGGCTGCGGGAGCTGCCTCACCATGGGCTGCACCAGGGGCTGCAGGGGAACCTCTGCTCCGGCGCCTGGAGCACCTCCTCCCCTCCTTCTGCACTGACCATGGTGTCTGCAGAGTTGTTTCACATATTCTCACTCCTCTCTCTGGCTGCAGTTGCTGTTGCACAGGGCTTTTTCTCACCCTTCTTAAGTACGTAATCCCAGAGGCGCTACCACCATCGCTGATGGGCTCAGCCTTGGCCAGTGGTGGATCCATCTTGGTGCCTGCTGGCATTGGCTCTGTCACAGGGGAAGCTTCTACCAGCTTCTCACAGAAGCCACCCCTGTAGCGTCCCTGCTGCCCAAACTTTGCCATCCAAACCCAATACAATGTATAAGCTCAAATCGACTTGTTTTGAAATGTCCTAATTTCTTTAACCTAAATAATTTTTATCACAATGGAACTAGACAGGACTGGTTTTGAGAAATGATCTTTCTGTGACTGGATAAGGATTTATTTGCAAGTAAGAGATAAAAATATTTTAGGAAATGCTGAGAAAATGGGAACTTGCCTAGACATGTGCAAGGTATAGGTTAAGTTAAAAATTGTAATGACTAGGTTGTTAACTATAACGAGAGTGTATAGGAAAGTAGAAAAGTGTACATAAATCTGCATTCCAGATGTTTCTCAGTGAAGATGAAGTAAAATGAAACTTCACCTGGGAAACTTTTTTTTCTTTTTTCTCATGATATCTTTAAAGCACATTTGTTATGGAGTTAAAAAGGATATGTCAGAATTGCCAGGAGAAAGATCTGATTGTTCTTTTAATTTTACAGCGACTGCAGGTAAAGTTTCATCCTTCAGCCTAGACTGTAATGTGGTTTGCGAGAGAATTACATGTTCTGTTCTATTTGTGTAGAAGTTCTTCAGAAAGTTACCGTTAAAAAACCAAGCAAGAATCACAGATAAGTGTGAGATAGATAAGACATCATACTTCTCATGACTACTGTAAAGAAGATCCCTAATCTGAGATCTTGTTATCCTAGGGCTAGTCTGAAAGAAGGTGATCATCATCCACAGGATATACTAATCTATGCACACAGGAAGTGGAAGTAGGTATGGAAAATGGAAGTATAGATGGGATAGAAGGGAGTGATATAAAATCATTCCCTGACATGCTGAAATGGAATTAGAAAGAAGAAAATTCACATGAGTCAAAAATGGAGAGAGATAGGAAGGAGAATAAAATAGGAAGGAGAATAAGAAGAGCTGCTAAAGATATACCAGAAACAAAAGGAGGGCCAAAGAAAACTTTCGATGAGGTGGTCTGTGACTGACGAAGGACAAAGAAAAGTCTGAAGTATTTGCCACCTTCTTTGCCTCATCTTTTCTGGTAAGTACTGGTCTCAAGCCTCCTAGATCTCTGCAACTAGTGGTTGAGCTTGAGGGAGAGAGGTACTATCCATAGTAGAGAATTATTTGAATTAGGTACTATTTAATCCAGTTGGATATGCACAAGTCCATGCAACCAGATGGGATGCATCTGAGGGTGCCGAGGGAGATGGCCAATGTAACTCCTCTGTGGTCTTTGAGAGGTCATGGTGACTAGCAGACTTTTCCTACTGACTAGAGAGAGACATGTTCAAAAAGAACTAAAAGGACGACCTAGGGAACAACAGAGCAATCAGCCTTACCTCAGTCCCCTGACAGGTTATGGAACAAATCCTCCTAGAAGTCAATTTGAGACACATAAAGGCCAAGAAGGTGATTTGGAACAACTAGCATAGGTCTAATAAGGGCAAACTGTACCATAACCAATGGTTATGGCTTGCAATGAGGAGACCTGTGAATGGCATTTGCTTTAGCAGTGTTTAGGCTTTTGACAGTGTTTCCCAGAGCATCACTGTATCCATGTGGGGGAGATATGGACTGGATGGGTAAACCAAAAATGGGAAAAGAATTGGCTGGACCACTAGACTTAATGGTTCGAAACCTAACTGGCAATAAGTTGATAGTGATGTTCCTTGCGTGATATGGAAGTTGATGTTATTTAACATATTAATCAATGGCTTGGTTAGGGGACAGCATAATTCTTTATTAAGTCAATGTGAGACCTCAGACTGGGAGGACTGCTTGATACACTGGATGGCAGGGTAGATGTCCAGAGACCTTGCCAAGCTGGAGATACAGCCCAACAGAAACTCAAGAATTAATCAAAGACAGATGAAAAGTCCAGCCATCTGAGATGGAATAAACTCATGGAGCATTACAGCCTGCCAGCTAGGAAGATGCACTGCAGAAAAGGATTGTGCAGCCCTGGAGGACAAAACATCCTTGAAACAATGAAAGCCAACTGCCTACTATCTTAGTAGCAGTTGTCTCGCCCCACTACAGTGGACAGTCAAGAGAGGTTTTTTGTGATTTCCCTGAAAAGGAGCACCGGCTAGGTGGAGTCAGACAATGACTCAAGGAACAATAAAACACAATTTTATTTACCTCAGCAACTGAAAAAACATCATGAATCAACTTCTCAGAGTCAAGCACTAAATCACACTTATCAATTATCACCAGACATCTCTTATCAATTAAGCTAGGACCAAATAATGCTCAATCATTATTTGGAGGCAAAAATTAGGCAGAAGACAGAGTAGGAAAGAGTTGAAAAGTAAGAAAGGGGGGCAGAAAGACAGAGACACACAAACACAGAGACGCAGAGAACATCACCAATCCCTTGTTCCAGAACGTGTCTTCTCATCAGGCAGAAGTTTTCGTTTCAGGCAGAAACTCCTTGCTTTGGGTGGTGATGGGTCAACGGGGAGTACAGTTCGGGCTCCACCTTTTATACAGTTCAGTCCGGTCCAGTCCCAGACTACCCCTCACGGGTTGCCCAGCACCCAGGTCACCTTTGGGGTTGACCTTTGGGTGCCGCAACAGCCCTGCATCCAGGTTGCCTCGGGAGGGGGAGAGCAGCTGGTTCTCCAGTGGGGAGATGACTCTAGCCCTCAGCACTCATGCCCTACCTCAGCAGGTGTGTCGCTCAAAACATTAATGACTCGCTAATGTTCATTCACAAAAGAACTTTTCTTCCAACATGCTCTGCCCAAGCTGATCGTAGAGATGGTGGTGCCTCTTCTTTAGAAACATTCTGTCTGACTGCTCTGCCCAAGCACTCCTGGTGGAGCCTCTTTAGAAAATGCTCTTCCCATTGTTTGAGACATAAACATGGATCATCCAGGAGGGGATGGGTAGGGGTCCAGGCTGTGACAGCAGTGTAGTCAGCAAGTCAATATTTCCTTTGTCTTTGATACTTTGAGGCCATATATATATGATACTATAGCCAGTACTGCCCCCTCCTGTACAAAAGAGAGATTGACAAGCTTCAGAAAGTCCAGCAGTTGACTGCCAAGATGATTAGGGGCTGGAGTATATGATGCAGGAGGTGAAGGTAACTGAATAGGAGTTATTCAGGTTGGCAAAGGGAAGGTCAAGGAAATCTTACTGCAGTCTACTGAAAGTTAAAGGGGTTTATAGAAAAGACAGAACCAGACTTCTGTGTGCCATGCGCAGTGAAAGAACAAGAGGCAATAGACACAAAATGGAGCAAGAGACCTTCCAGATGGATACATAAAGAAAAAGACCCCCCAAAAATAAAAAATCACAGTGAGGGTGATTAAGCACTAGAGCAGGCTGCCCAGAGAGGCTGTGAGAACTCCATCCTTGAAGATATTCAAAACTTGACTGGACGTCGTCCTGAACAAGCTGACCTTTGTTGTTGATCCTGCTTTAAGAAGCATCTAGACTAAATGACTTAGAGTAAGCCCTTGCAACCTAAGCATTTTTATGCTTCAAAAACATTTCAGGATCATTGTCTACCGTTAATTGTGGTGTAGTCAAGCTCCTTGTTTTTTCCTGGGGTTGAATTCATTCTGGACCACACTCTGAGTTATTATAAAGTCCATTACTCCCATTTGGTCTGCTGTTGTTGCTTGATTAACTCTTTCCACAAAAGTTGCTCTTGTAATAGCTGGTAAGCCTGGGGTTTGGACCATTTTATCAGTTACACCCCTGTACCCCCTAGAAATAAGTGGCCTGAGTGTTATTCTTCGGGCAACTCGCGTCTCCCCATAAATTGTCATACTACCATGTTGAATGGCTGGGCTTCTATACCTGCAGATTGAACCAGGGTCTGGACTGAGGCTTTGATTCAGGCCATGGCCCTATATAACCTCTTACTGCACAACATATAAATGTGGAATTTTGCTACGTTGCCCATCTCTTTGCTTTTCTTCTTACTCTCTGGAAGGCTCCTCTTGCTCACCCTGTCTAGGCCAAGCATCCTAAGGGGGTGCCTGCTTCTCTCCGTGGTTTGATTCTGTATATCTTTAGAGAATTTCCTAGATCTGAATAGGAAGAAGTAACTTGACCACCCAGCACACTGAAAAACAAGTGCTCATTATTAATAATGCTTTTAAAGCTATGAATAACTGCATTTTTATGTAATGGCATATGCAAATGCAACCGCAGATCACCCTGGATAGTGAAAGGGCATGTGCAACACCAGCTCGGAACTAGGTAAAACTAGTAAGAATAATCATTCTGGATCTAAATTAAAACAGGAAGACAAAGGTTTAAATATCAGGCAGACAATGAATTGCAGATTTGCAGGGTCTAGTTCCTGTATCAGAGTATGGCTCCTTAGGTTAGTACAATTAGTACTTCATAGAAATCAGCCATGTGTTATATGATTTGCATGTTTTTTATACTGGTTATTTACTTTCAGACTGATTGGTGAATTCTAGGTGCAACCCTGAGCTGAGGTTCCATTTTCACAGAATCACAGACTGATTTGGTTTGGAAGGGACCTTTAAAGGTCATCTAGTCTAACCCCCTTGCTCAGAGCCCTGTCTAATCTGACCTTGAATGTTTCCAAGGATGGAATATCTACCACCTTTCTGGGCAACCTGTTCCAGTGTTTCACCATCCTCATTGTAAAAAAAATTCTTCCTTATACCTAGTCTGAATCTACCCTCTTTTAGTTTAAAACTGTTACCCTTTATCCTATCACTACAGGCCCTATTAGAAAGTCTGTCTCCAATGGACTGGGCAGCATCTCTGTACATCACCTAGTCCAACCGCTCTGCTCACAGCCAGGGTCAGCTACAGCAGGATATCCAGTTGTGTTCTGAATATCTCCAAGGATGGGGACTCCACAACATCTCTGGGAAACCTATTCTAAATTTCAATCATATTCTCAAAAAAAAAATTCTTGTATTTCAGTTTGTGCCCAGTGTCCCTTGTCCTATCACTGGGTACCACAGAGAGGAGTCTCGTTCCCTCAACTTCACTCCCATGCATCAGGTATTTATAAACATTGATGAGATTCCCCCTGAACCTTCTCTTCTCCAGGCTGAACAGTCCCAGCTCTTTTAGCCTCCTCTCATATATCAGGTTTTCCAGTCCTTAGTCGTCTCCATGGCCCTTCACTAGATTTGATCTATTATGTCCATATCTCTGTTGTACTGGGGAGTCTGGAACTGGTCCCAGTACTCCAGATGTGAGTGAGATGCTGAACAGAGGTAAAGGATCACCTACCTCAACCTGTTGGCAGTGTTCTTTTTAATGCAGCCCAGGATGCTGTTGACCTTCGTTCCTTCAGAGCACATTGTTAACACATTTTATTCATTTCTTACTACATTCGAATACTTAGTTAAGAATTTAATTTATTTAAATGTGGTGTCTTACTAATTGGTGATAAAACTAATAAACAAAATTCTTGTACTTTTCTTCAAAATTGCAATGAGGGCTCTGAGAGGTATCCATTTCTATGTTTACAATCAACAGTATTTTTTTCCAGGGTTGTGTGTTTTAAAGTTTCTACAGAATGTGTCAATGTCAGGCGGATTATATAGCATGCATGATCTTTGTGAACCATGCATGGCATACAGGTTTTAGCTTTAGTGTTTAATATGATGATCTGACCAAGTTTTTATTTCTCCATTTGTCTTTTTATTGACATATTGTGGGACAGGTACATTTACCTGCAATAACTATGATGGTGGTCACATTGGTTGCAATGACATGTCTTCCTTGCTGAAAGAAGGCATGTTACAGACACATTTCAGAGGAGACATTTTGGACTGGACAGAGTGATATAAATTTCAAATCAATAGCTTCACTCCTGCCACATAACACATCTTTCGTACACTAAAACGTTTCTTCATCCTTTACATATCACTCTTACTCCATCCCCTGGGAATTCCTTACTGACCCATTCAAGATTGAAAACTAAAGTTACTCAGCTATTCATACTGGTAAAATGTATTAAAAAAGCCAAAACTAAAGTGTCATTATCTGCCTTCCCTGCATATAGCCGATATGGAATGTCCTCTATTTTTCCTGAAATCTATATTTAAGGATCAGAGATTTATTATATTTTGCTTTTATTATTTTTGAAAGAGGGTAGAAAAAAGGAAACTCTGAGCCAAATCTTGTCACTGTTTTACTGACAGCATGAAATTTTCTTGCTGTCCCAGAGGTTAATAAGGAAAAAAATCTCTTATCAGGCATCAAAGAAAATGTAGAATTATCACAACAGCAAGCAATATTCTTTCATTGTCTAATAATAAACAGTGCACGTCGCTACAGGAAACAAATATACCCAACAAATAAACCCATAAATGAGAGCAGACTTTTTGCTTTACCTATGAAACAAACTCAAAAATATTCTGTATGTGTCTGGAGCCCAACCATTGGTAATAGTGAGCTTTAGTAGAAACCACATTGCTTTTAGTGGTCCTTTAACACTAGCCACTGACACATTATGGAAACGTGTAATAGAAAGCAAACCCCTGGTTGAAGAACTCTCTGTTTTAAGAGAACAGGAATAGAAAACACTGACAGACAGTATTTTCAATTTAACTTTGTAGCTAATAGAAAGCAAACCCCTGGTTGAAGAACTCTCTGTTTTAAGAGAACAGGAATAGAAAACACTGACAGTATTTTCAATTTAATTTTGTAGCTGGAAAGGAAGCAGAAATTATTAGGATCCAGTAAAAGGGTTCAAGCCCTTTCAGCAGGCCTTAGGAAGAAGGTATTGCCAAAATCCAAAGTGGTGTTTCTGAGAAACCGCTCAGTTGCTGCTTAGCTCTGGAATTTCATAAGCTTTGCATGAACCCTATTTTTTTTCCTTTAAGCCTTCCCAAAAGTTAGAGTTGCATCTTTGCACCTTGTTGAATGAATACTGTAACTGCTATCCTGAGAGTGGAAAATGAAAGGTTTCTTTAGGACGGGTTTTTAAGAAACGAGTGAGCCCTGACAGTGCCAGGGTTGGGGAATATCAAGGAGCCTGAGGAAAAGGTAACTCAAAAAGAATCTGTTAAATATCCGTCTTCTGAACCCTAAGCCTTTGCTTTTGCCATGAATCATCTTAATTCTCAAGGCATACAGGCCTTAAAAAGATCTGTCTTCTTTTCCTGTCATAAAAAGCCTAATAAACCTTCTTTTTGAATCAAGGATTTTATTTCATTTCAGATTTCTCACTTTAAAAATGCTCTATTAATTTCACTTGATTTCAGTTTGCTGACACTTTGCTTCTCAGTTCTGTTTAGCATCAAAGGAAACACTAAACAAGCTATCTGGAGTTATTCGGAACTTTCAATAATAATTTCTGAAAAAACCTGGCCCTTGCAATGCCAGAAATAAGCTAGGACTTCACTTTGCTAGTGCTAATACTTTCTTACCTTGAATGCAGATGAAGTCTCTGAGGTTTGTCCTCTAGAATTTTGATATTTAACATTGTTATCACACCAAGAAATAAACAATTGTTTAAGGAAATGGGTGAGACTTGTTCTCAGTGCTACAGTGCTGAGTCAGTCATGCAGAACTAATTTCCTGGCTGTCTCTGAATGCACATAAAGCTGCTCTGTAGCTGCTGCTGACAATGAACTAGTGACTGGAAAAAGGAATCTTAAACACAGTCACATCTCTTGACTGTTTAAATGCTTTACACAAAGCATGCTGATCTAATGTACCGTAGTAAGCAATATCTTTATTTTTTGAATGTTAGTAAAAGAAGTTTTAATACCTGAAGCTGTTGCTAAGTTACCAAATGCTTCCAAAATATATCTTTCTTGCTAATAAAAGTGTTTCTTTTCTGCTAATGAAGCTACTTGCATTGGAAATGCAACACTGGATATTGCATAATGGGAAAAATGTCTTAACAATAGGAGACTGTTATTCATAACTGAGGATGTCTCATTCATGTGGGAAACATATTACAAGTCACTTAATCAGAAAATCTATATTTGAATAAAACTGACCAACGTTTTAGAAGAGAAATGCAAATGGCAGTAAGGTGCCTTTTTAAAAAGAGACTCCCTTTTTTCTTCCTACGGTGCAGAAAAAGAGAACTGATGCCTGTCCTTAATATATGATATTTTAAAGCAGGCTCACAGATATTTCTGATTCCAGAAAAAAAGTGAATTTCATAAAATAGTGTTTCAGCACAAAGATCCTCAGAACAAAAACCAAATCCCCAAACAATCCACCAAAATTAAGAGAAAAAATGAATGCATTCATGTACGTAGAATAACAAAGACTGCAAGAAAACAGAAGATGCCCAGAAGTAGCAATACTGCTTCCAGCTTAATGTAGATCTAGTGTTATTCGTCAGATAAACTTTAATGGCTGGGAGAAGATGAAGGTGGGAGGAAAGTGCACTCAAATCCAAGTTTGCAGTGTTACAGCCCACACAGGGATGTAAATGAAGATTTGGACACAGGATCTGCTCAGTGAAGCAGGAGGTTTTACTGCCCTCTAGTAAAATGCAGTTACGAAACTATCTTTTAAAATGTGTTCATGCTGAGTAAACCTATTCAGTTATTGTGACTGAAAATGTGATTGGTCTTGGATTGTCATCTCATTGTTTCCATAGTCAGAGAATAAAATATTTATGTTCAATCTAGAATGACTTATTTTGGAATGAAGGAAAACGGCAATAAGGAAGCACAAAAGCAAGGTCTCTGTGGATGCATCTGCATGAACAAGCCTCGTGCCAAATTTTCAGCACTGTTATTAGCAAAAGCCTAAGTGTTGGCGCTCCCTGGAAGAGAACAGAGTTTTCATAGCACAGTGCAAAAATTCCCGAGTCTGAATTACAGGGGAACCTACCCTGTCGTTAGCATTGTACGAACACTAAATTAGCAGCTCAAGAGTGACCACGACTTGTGTCCTTTAATTTCTGTCAGCAGCAACTCTGAGAATGAAATGGCAGCTGAATTCTTTACACGGTGATTAGACAGCACTGTAGAGACCTGGAAGACAGCTGCAGCGAAGTTGTAGGTATTTAAAGGTGCAACACAAAGGAAAAAAGAAATAAAATCCTAGTTTTGTTGCCACACACATAGCTGTACCATGCCGTGCTGGACTGCTGGATTATTGCTAACAAGGATAACATGAAAGGATCTGTGAAGCTGTCATCTTAAAAAGCTTGACAGTGATGGTGATTGTTGTAACTGTGTACACTGCGACTCGTTAGGCAGTGCAGTCTCTGCTTCTCAAATGGCAGCAGGAAAAATGCTTGGGAAAGGACAAGTACTAACTGCAGCCTCACAAAGTACAGAGTGCTTTCCTCCCTGCGTCTTGGTTTTCTTTATTTATTTAGTATTTTTTCCTCAAATGTGAAGTATTAAATTAGCATTTCCAGGAGTCACGTGGCCCCTCTGGGAAAATTATATTTGCAATTCTCAACATCAGTCACTGAAAGGTACGAGTATTCTGTCAATCCTACCACTGCTTTTGTATAAAAGGATGCTCAGTCTCCATATATTCTTATTTATATAGCTTCATAAATATTCAAATGCCTGGGGAAAATGGGGTTGGAAATGGGGGAGTACTTCTGAAAAGTAAATATAAATTAAAATAAACATGAGGAAATAGAAAATTTACATTAATTCAAGAAAAGATCCAAATAGAGGGTAGCTCATTTCTTCTCCTACTTGCCCTCTTCTACCAGGGACAGAGAGTGCAGGGGCACCATCTTGTCCAAGGGCCACTACAGAGGAGGGACTTTGTGACCTGTCACTCTACTCTTGTATACTCTCTCAAGGTCAACAGATAACTTTAATGTAGAAGCTCAGTCCAGTCCTATCTGGTTCATTAGTGGTGGTCTGGGATCAGAGAACCACAACTGGTTTTCTGACATTCTTCTTTTCTCTTGAGACCTGCTTGGATGCAGGTGAGAAATCAGGCTCTCAAGTGCTCCAACACCTTGTTCAATGTAGTAACAGATGCAAAAAGAACAAAATTGTTGGAATATTTTTCAGCATTTGCTATGACATGAGGACTCTGATGTCATTTTCCAATCCAAATCGATGGATTCCTAGATAAAGAGATCTGGAAAGGGCTATGGAAGACAACCTATATGCAAACTCCACGTAGAAAGTAGAGTCATTTGTACCTCAGTCATTGTTGACAAATGCTGATGCTTACTAACCTGTCCTTGAAAGCATCAAATAACAGCTACTCCAGGTACTCCAAGGTCTTTTCTGTTTTCATTAGGTAAGATCCCTGATGAATCTTTCCTTTTTACTGCTCTCCTGTTTGCTAGCTACTTGCCTCTTTTTTATTAACTCCTTGGCTGAGTCCTGCTCCCTTAAAGGTTGTTTTACACTTAACTCTCCTAATGATTTATGCACTAAAAGAATATGGTGAAAAAAAGATATTGTTTGAGTATTCTGGGAATAACAAACTTGCTTTTTTAAACAGCATAGCTTTAAGATGTATTTATCTCCTTTCCCTTACACTTTCTTAAGGAAGAAAACACAATCTATTGGTTTTAATTTGACAATTGTTAATTTATTATGTATATTTACACTGCCTTTTGCATGATACAGGTATTGCATTATGATCATTTGACATTCTGTGGTACATTTGCTAGCATTCCTTATTCTTTTTTTGATTTATGCTTACTATTCTGGTGCTGCGAACATGTTCGAGTTTTTGAGATATGTGTGTGCTTGATCTGGTTTATTTCTATCGTATGTTGTGCCATTACATAGGAGACGTGTTAGTGGTGTTTGTATGAAATAAACTGTGTAGTGGCGTATGAAATAAACTTACTCTTATATTAGGCACTTGGACAGACAAAAAATGCCTTCCATGGTTGTGAGTGCATCTTAGACAGCTCTAAGATCTTTTATTTCACCGGAATTCTGAAAGGACCTATACGTGCAATGGTGAAAAGCAAAGACTTCACAGAGAGCCCTCGAAATAGTACAGTCACAGCTGTCATACAGTCTCCTGTAGGATTCCTGTTAATTTTCCTCATAGCTCCTTTCCAAGATGTGACCCACATGTCTACGTGTATTCTGTGGTACTGTAAAGAAAAAAGATAGATGATAATGGGTGTTTTCAGATGAAAGAATGATAGTTATAAGCATCTTAAGTGAAAAAGTCTCAATTTCTTTCAGTTTAAGTGTCTTTATTTAGTTGCATTGTTTGTGGAAGGCATCATCGCTTTTGGATGCAGTTCCAGGTCTGTATTTCTCTCCCTTTCCCTCCCCCCCAAAAATTTCAGTGAGCAGAACAGGTAAATAATTAAGACATGGGAGAGAGTCCAAAGAAACTCCAGGACTACTTTAAATTATATTGTGACCACAATGTGGTCCATGCATTTCTTGTACTTGGAGATCTCTGAGTTTCTGAGCCCTCACCAGATCAAATTATGTCACAAGATGATAACTAGATCTGAATGACAAACAGGTTTTTATCCATGTGTTACAAAGACATAAACATTATCACATTATGAATCATATGAAATTACAACCTTTGACATTTTTTTTAGGAAAATAAAGCTGCAAGGACATTTTTCTCCCCTCATGGTTGCTGCATAAGCCACAGTTTCCTCCCTGCCCATTGAGTATTTGATTCACAATCTTGTCCTCATGGACAATCATCTCCTCCATGAACATTTGATGAGGAAGACACTGCTGTGTAAATGGGGAAACACATATTTACATCTCTGCTGTGCCTGATTAGACCAGAACAGTGATTTTAAGCCTTTGCTCTGTAGACCTGCGTGGTTTGCAAAACAGCAAATAAAAATCCACACATCCTGTAGAAATCTGTACAGGCACATGGAATTTCTGAAGGGGTCCATATCACAGGAAAACAAACTGAAAAAGACTGAAAAACTCTGGACTAGAAATTTGAACAAGTCGCTGGTGTCTTAATTCTCACACTGTTTTGAAATTCACGTGTTTTCTGGGTGAAACTGTTTTCACACTGAAGGGGCAGGGGCAAAGGCTGGTAATGTCTTTGAAGTCTCTGCAAAAAGTAAGTATGGAACTACTTAGACAAAGTTGAACAGCTTGAACAGATGCTTATCTAGAGCTTAGAGGCTGTTGTATTCTTTTTATTCCTTTTTTTTTTTAAACTCAATGCTCTATAATGATAAAAGGAAATCTTATAGTTTCCTATTATTATTATGGTATAATAATAAAAGGAAATTATAAAAGACAAGGGAATTATGAAAATTAAATCACTTTCAGGAAAATTGTGAGATTATTTCTGAATATTTATGAATCCTGAAAGAATGCTTGGATGAAATCAGCGTCACCGATTCACTCCCCTCATTCTCCCCCATACTGTGAACTCTTTCCGAATCACTACCAAAAATAGGAATCATCGAATCAGTGCAGCTGTGATCATTACAAGATGCACACTCCAACAAACATAAAATGTGTGAGTGCCTGGTGAGCATTAGGAAGTCTGTCAGTATGAACAATTGAAGGTGACAAGTTTAAATAGACCGAGGAATTCCAGTGTTAACTTACTTCCAAGCAAGATATTTTCAAAATTGTCATGATCTTTGTTTTCCTTCACTGCAGATAAGCTGCATGAAAAACAAGCTAATTTAAATTCTCTTTAGGTAAATGCAAAAAAAAAAAATCTAGGAAAACTATTAAAAATGGAAACAAGAATATTTCTGCATTGATCACTTTCTTTTTTGCAAGAACTTTCAAGAGCACCTTTCCATACTGTGAGCACTGGGTGACTAACCCAACATTACAGTCTGTCATGGGGTGATGAAGATGCCTCAGCTAAAAAGAGTCCTCAGTTTTCTGTTGTCTTCTTGAAAGAAAGAGAAAAATCTCGGAGAGATCTACAGTTTTCACCAATGACTTTTCTGAAAGAGTTCAAGCCCTGCAGAGAAAGCCCATCAGGCCGCTCCAGGAGCACCTAGCATATTGGCTGGCACAGCAAAGCAGCAGGCGTGGGGGAGCAACTGTTAAAAGCGTTAGAAGCAGTTTAACTCAACAGTATTTTGTTCTTTTGTTATTTTAGGTTGTTTAGTTCATGGAGAAGCACACAGGAAGTGATAATGAAGGCTAAAGACAATGGGACTGTCTTGAGATACCTAATACCACTTTCAGTGGGCAGATGGATGATCTGAAAGGAGGAATAAAAATTGTATTTTTTCAAAGCAACTCTAAGCTTCAGGGAACTGGGGAAATTGTTTTCTGTTACATTTGTGTACATAGTATAATCTGCAAAGCATTTAAATACCTAGTACTCCTTTAGCATGTAACTTCTGCCCTTTTAGCCATCAAAATGATTTTGTTGATTTTAGTCTTTAACCTGTAGCCTAAAGGTAAAAATAGAATACCAAGGAAATCTTTGTAATGTCTGTGAACCTAATAAGGGTACAGTGTCAGAAAGTAAGTTTCTCTTTTTCCTACCACTTAATATATTCCAATGTAGACTCTTTGTAAATAATCTGTGCACTTTCATATTTCAACTTTCTTACTTATGCTGCATGTTAGATGGAAGTGCTAACTTTAAAATTAGTCATCCTAATGTGCACAGCACTGGGAAAAGATGAATGTTTTGAACATAATAGGCTTTACTTTAAACTCCAGCACAGATTAGATGAATTGTGGAATTATGCCTAATACTCTTAAAGGGTTTTAGTGATCAAACACGCAGAAGACCAATGCTGACATTAGGTGTAACACATCTGAGGTATACATAATAGAGATCCAGGGCCCTACAGACCTGCAGTTCTGCTGGTTTATATTCAAACTTTTACAATGTAAAAATGTTGACCAAAAACACCTATGTTTTTCTATAGTCAGCAGTATGTCCACTGGTGTTTCTGGCAGTTCTGAGTCTCTTTTCTGTGCCTGCACAGTCCATATACCCTATGGTGTATGTGTCTGCTGCAGTACTGTCTAGCCCTCTCACACTGTAAGTTGACTGCACTGCCACTTGCGAGTTATAGCTTATTGTTCATGCACTAAAAATATATCTGCCTTCACCATAGGACTTTGATATCTGCTATGTTAACATATGAACTTAAATACATTTGAATTATTATATTTATTGGGAGATTTAAAATAATTTGTTTTATGGACCACTGCTCTGCTAGTGTCAACATACCACTGAGGAATGCTTTTTCCCATCCATAGTATGAGTTTAATCTTAGAGCTTTAGAAGGGAGTCATCTTATCTAAGCTGTTCTTGTAGACTATTTCATAAGATAAAGGGAAGTATCTAAAGCCCATGGAATCTAAGACAGATAAACTCCTGCCTGAAAGCTCTTGTCTCTATCCAGGACTACACTAGTCAGCTAAAGTTATGAGATGAATCTCATCCATAGTATGGAGGGCAGCTGAAGCATACCTCCAGATCCCTCAAGATGGAAAGTGTTCCTCATGCTTGCAGAAGAATCTGAGGGCTTTGGCTGCTGTCAGAAGTCACCAGGAATAATTCAATATAGTTAAGTACAGTGAATAATGAAAAAGCTGGTAAGTTTGAGCTGCAAACTAAGTCAGGAACTGCGTGTGAGTTTTCACAGCAAAGGATGAAATTATTAAATTAAACTGCATGAAACAAGAGTACTGTCTGGTGTTACAGTCTATGAATTTGTGTATTTTAGATGTTTCTAAAGAGTTAGATTGCATTCTACAGCCTTATTATGTAAGGGGAAACAAACTGAAGAAACAAATACGCATTGGGTTTATGTGTCAAGGTTTTGGTGGTGGGGGGGGTGCAGATGTGGCACTGTGAGAAGACACCAGGAGATGCCCCCATGTCAGACAGAGCCAGATCCAGCTGACCCCAAGACAGACGTGCTGCTAGGCAAAGCTGAACCCATTAGCAGCAACAGGAGTGTCTCTGTAATAACATATTTTAGAAAGGAAGAAGACTGTGCAACAGCATCTGGGAGAGAGGAGTGAGAGTATGTGAAAGAAACAACTCTACAGACACCAAGGTCAGTGAAGGAGAAAGGGGAGAAGGTGCGCTGGGCACCAGAGCAGAGATTCCCTCACAACCTTTGGTGAGAACTACGGTGACTCAGGTTGTTCCTTGCAGCTCATGAAGGTTAATGGTGGAGCAGATATCCACCTGCAACCTGTACAGGACCCCACACCGGAGCAGGTGAATGCCCCTTAAACGAAGCTGTGACCTGTGAAGAGCCCATGCTGGAACTCCTGTCAGGAACTGCGGCCCATGGAGAGGAGCCCACACTGGAGCAGGTTTTCTGGCAGACCTGTGACCCCGTGGGGGACCCAAGCTGGAGCAGTTCTTGAAGAACTGCAGCCCTGTGGGAAGGACTCCTGTTGGAGAAATTTGTGAAGGACTGTCTCCCATGGGTGAGACCCCACACTAGAGCAGGGGAAGAGTGTGAGGGGAAAGGATCAGCAGAGATTAAACATTATGAACTGGCTGCAACTGACCCCATTCCCCATCCCATTGCACTTCTTGAGGGAGAGGAGGTAGAAGAGTTGGGAGTGAAGTTGAGCCTGGGAAGAAAGGAGGGGTGGGGGAAAGGTATTTTTTTAATTTGTTCTTATTTCTTACTAACCTACTCTGCTTGATTTGCAATAAATAAAATTTTTTTTTCCCAAGTTCAGTCTGTTTTCCCCATGGTAGTAACTGGTACGTGATCTCCTTGTCCTTATCTCAGTCTATGAGCTCTTCATCGGATTTTCTCCCTCTGTCCTGTTGAGGAGGAGGGGTGAGAGTGTGGTTTGGTGGGCATCTGACAGCTAACCGGGGTCAACCCACCACAAAATAATACAAAAATTGTTTCCTGCACCTGAGACTCCGCAAAATAGATGTCAGGCAGGAGACAGAAAACTAACTTATGGGGCACGGGAACAAAGTCCCCAAAAAGCTAAGGTTTAATCTATGTACGAGACTGCAGCAGTGTAATTAGATCTATGATTAATCGTAGTTTAGATAACAATCTGAATCTGTCCTGATGAAACCAGGTTTAAACTTGCATTAAAATGTCTGTACATAAGATACACTAGTTTAACTAAGACAAAAAGGGAAGACAATCCAGTACAACTTGGTTTCACAAAATACAAATTTCAGAGTAAGGTAGAACCAGTCCTTCAAAGGTGCAAGATACAGAATGTTTTCTTGATAAACTTCATAACAAGTTCTTCAGTTAAAAATGTCCGTGTTTGTTTCTATACTTCTACACTTTTTAAATTTTCTCATTCTTTATTACTTCTATATTCACCTGGAGTACTCTATGACTCCTGATCATTCAGTCTGTGTGAGCCAGGGTAGACGTGACTGTAACATTTGAATAAAGAAATTGGAACATCTGAATTAGACCTCTCCTTGCAGAAACACTTTTCAGTTACTGAACTGATCTGTTTCTCCCGTGAACTGACGTAATAAGGGATTTTAAACAGGAGTGCATTTTAAAGGCTGTTATTTCAATAACTTTATGTGCAACCCTCAGATGTATTTAACTTTCTCTTAATGCTGCTTTGTTGGGCAACTGCTGAAATAAATTTATAATCCAAGATCTATTACCTGGTTTACCAGTATGGAATTTGGTCTTAAGTATTGATAAAACTCATGATTTGCTAGTAAAAAGGTTAAATTCTAAAGGCAATTTCATGGCTTTGATCTTTGCACACCAGTGCCATTAATAGAGATTACAACTGCAAAGAGGAATGAGGGTATGCTCCGACTCCACCTTCATACTATGAAACAAATTGAAGAAAAGGATCTTGAGGAAATGAAGTAAAATAGGTTGGTCTGCAGAATATATAATATTGATTGCAATGTCTTATATTACAGGTAATATATCACCTGCAGTTTTTTGCCTGTTCCGGGGTATCTCACTTGTAGAGCACACCAGACTGCATCACCCAGTAAAAAGAAGAGTATGATTTCTTCAGGAGCAGGCAGGGGAGCTCTTCACACTTTGGCATCATGGAAGTAGGTGCTTTAGGAATACTTCAAACAGACAGATGAGATGGAATTTATCCTTTTTCAGAATTTTTTTCTGATTTTTTGGAGTAGCATTTCTAATATGAATGTCAGAAAAGAGAAGTCCTATTTCTAATCTCCATAAAAGAAATGTATGAGTTAAATCTGGCAGTTATTACTATTTCTAGACTGAATTTTGATCTTAGTAGTATATGGCACTGGCTGTTTTGTAATTAGGTGTATTTAAAAGTAGATGTCTATCAAAATGTTAACAAGATGGTGGTCAATCTCTTTCAGATTTATTGAAAGCAAATACGTTTACAAGTTCTATCATAAATCCAGGTCAAGTAATGAGATTGTCAACTTATTTTCCATAAAGCAGTTATTACGTTATGCAGGCAAAATGGAGTGGTACACAACAGTTCAATTTCATAAGCTCTTCACACAGCAATGAAATCACACACCAGTACTGTTTAAATTTTCCTTTAATTCATTGTCATCTATTAGACTACAATACATGAATACAGGGAATATTTTTGGCAGAATATATATTAAAAAAACCCAGATAATTCTCTTATTTCTGTTGAAAACCAAACACTAAAATATTAAGCTCTTCTTTAAGAACAAAATGAAGTACATACAATTTTAATATTTAATTTTGAAAAGCTGATATTAGTATTTTGAGATTAACACTACAGTCAACACTCTTACACTGACACTAATACGCACAAATAATGTGTAGAGCCAAATGATACAGAACTGCTTCTTGGATCTGTTAAGTTGTAGTAAGTTCTAAACATGAAGAAATTTCCTTTGGCTTGCTAAATGTTTGACAAAGATTAGAACTTGTTTCCTCTGCATATTCTGAAATTAACTATTTAATGTAACTTTGAGCTCAAAATGAACTAAGTGCTGGATTTTATGATAATATTTGCCATCTATCTCAAAAATGTTTAGGTATTTTTTAAAGATCAGTTTTTGTTTCAATATCTGAGGAAGCCAATGTAGTCATAGAATCACAGAATCATAGAATGGTTTGGGTTAAAGATCATCGAGTTCCAACCCCCCTGCCACGGGCAGGGACACTTCCCTCTGAATCACGTTGCTCAAAGCCTCATCCAGCCTGGCCTTGAACCTCTCCAGGGATGGGGCATCCACAGCTTCTCTGGGCAACCTGAGACACTGCCTCACCACCCTCACAGTGAAAAATTTCTTCCTAATATCCAATCTAAATGTACCCTCTTTCATCTTAAAACCATTACCCCTCATCCCATCACTTCAGCCCCTGATAAAAGAGTCCCTCCCCATCTCTCCTGTAGCACCCTTTAAGTACTGGAAGGCTACTATAAGGTCTCCCCTGAGCCTTCTCTTCTCTGGGCAAAACAACCCCAACTCTCTCAGCCTGTCCTCATATGGGAGGTGCTCCAGCCATCTGATCATCTTCGTGGTCCTCCTCTGAACTCGCTTCAACAGGCCCATGTCTTTTCTGTGCTGACAGGACATCTCACATAACAGTTATCTGGTTAAGAGTAACCTGATCCAAGAGGAGCATCAAGATGACAGGGAATCCCAGCTTCTTTTGATGCAGCCCAGGACACGGTTGGCTTTCTGGGCTGCAAGCGCACACTGCCGGCTCATGCTCAGTTTTTCGTCAATCAGCACCCCCAAGTCCTTCTCCTC
>NW_010108023.1:0-13086 GCF_000699245.1 Pterocles gutturalis | reverse complement strand
ATCATTCTTTATGATGCAGTTAACCCTCTATATAAATTGAAGGATTAAGTGGACTCATTTATGGCCTAAGGGAAAAGAGAGCACTGTGCCTTCATTAAAGAGAAATAAAAGCAGAAAGATCTTTCCCACAGCATCTGTACAGCGTTCACACATAAGGGAGAAATCTACAAGCATACCAGTGAGGAAGAAGCAATAAGGACATTCCTGAGAATCATGGAGATGAAGTGATTGGCCTCTGGTTTGGAACTTTCCTCACTAAATTATCAGAGAGAAAAATATTACGTATTTGCTACACGGATTTCACAAAGGTCCCACCATTCTCCTCCAGACCATATAAAAAGGTTTAATATCAATATTGCATAATACTTGCCTCATATCTAGGCATTCAGTTGCCATACAACTCAAAGACTTAATAAGTTTCAAACCTGCAGAGATTCCTACTTCCATGGCTGTTTCTTTACGCACGTTAAATCAGTTGGTACCTTTAATTTCTAATAGTGGAAAATTCTGACAGAATACAAACACTGATAACTGATACTATCCTCATTCCCCAGGTATGCAACATGAAAAAAAAAAAAAAAATTTGAACTTTTATAAAATTCACGTAATTTCATTCATTTTTTTTTTATTAAAACAGTGGCGTTTTTCAAAAGTAATAACCAATTGTTTTACTACAAATGCACAGCATTAGTGCAAACATAACACATCTATAGTATGAAAGTATATGCACCCATTCAATATAAGACATTGAAAGAGAAATAGGCATTCAGTGAAATACGAAGTACTTGGAATGAAAAGGCATTGGCTGCATTTAAATAATAATTACTTTTAGTCAGTCAAGGACTTTCCAATCTGTGAAATAACAAGAACTAGATAAAATACTGTAACACAATATCTCATATATAGTACAGGATACCACTCAAGCAACTGAGTTCTCTAGTCGCTTCTCAAAAGTTCAAAGTTGAATGTACATTCAAAGACTACAGTATGACTTTCTATAGAAACAAAGCTCAACCAAGCAAGGCTCCTTCTGTCTGTCTGCCCTGCAGCCCCTTCAGGGCTGCCCAACAAGGTTTTATCAAACAAACAGACAGGCCCCTCTCAACTGAGGGTGCAGCCATAGCAATAAACCATGTATTTTTACATATAAAAAAGTCTAAGGCATGGCCTTTTCTAAATACAGGAAAAGCTTTCTCTGGAGCTCAAAAGTATCTCTAAAACCAAGGAGGAAATTGGAATGAAACAACTCCATTCCTCACAGAGACACTTTTCACAAAACTGTTTCATTGTAACAGGAAAAAAACCTTTACCTTCAACTGTCAAGACATCACCTGAATTCATTAGAAGTAAAAGTGGTTTGTGACAGGGATTTGTTTCTAATTTCTGATTCAAGGTTAAAAAGAGAAAGACTTACGTGATACTTTTTATATCACTGTGGTAAGAACTCATTGGCAAAAAATACTAAAAATTAAAACCGTTTTCTATGTATCATACTGATTCAAAAGCTGAGTCCTTATTCCTAAAGTGATCAGTACGTTCCACTAGCAATTTTACTTTCCTGAAAATTTAAAATGTAATCACAATAATCATAGACAACTTCTATCAGTGAGCAAAATTCTTTGTGTTTTCTTTCTTGAACAACAGCATACTGAGAAAAATAATTCTATATCCTTTATCTGAAATATTTATATAGGAAACACAGTAGATAATTTCATTAAGGTTCAAAGTTCAAGAACTCAAAAGCTGAGAAAAGCCAGAAGAGTTGCCTACGTAATTCTCTTCTCTTTCTTGCCCCACATAGGGGACAAAAATACTTACATTAATTCTACTCTCTACCACCCTTTAAAATGTATAGTCTCATCATTTACTTACAGCATACTAATTAAACTCCAAATTCGAGAGTTCACAGACAAAATTATTGGCTCCATTAAGGAAATTTTTCCTGTCTCTATATCTGACACTTCAATGTGAATGTACAGGCATTCAATGCTCTATTCAACACTTCATGAGCCAGAACACCAAAAGCTCAGTTTCCACTTTTTTAGATAGATTCATGAGCTGAGTAATATGCACTATCAGGCCAAATTAACGTAATTTAATTCTGAAACCTGAATTCTAAATTTTCATAATGTGGAGTGATCGGGGGCAGGGGTTGAGCTGTTGGGGTTTTGGGTAAATACTTACTTAAGTCTGTCACCCACTGAAGGAGATTAGTTAAAGCTTGTGGTCCCTTTCACGAGTTTGCTGACAACAGAGGAATAAGCCAAACACAATAGCTTGGTTCTCATCATCCTGTGGAGACATACCCAACCTTTCAAGATACCTTCTATCACTGTCCTCTATTTAGTCATGATCCAACTTCCTGACTTTCTTTAAAACTTTACAATTCATCAGATATTTTACAACATCTTTTCAGCCCAGCCACTTCATTTATCAAAGGAGTAAGTGAATGAATCACCCATCTTACAGTACAAGGAAGTATCAGCTAGCTGGATGACAAGTTGAAGATCCATCAGTGGTGTACATCTGAAGCAGTTAAAAACATGCAAAAAAAAAAAACCAAACCCAAAGATATGGAGGAGAGGAATAAAAATAAAAATTAAAAAAAAAAAATTCTGTCCCCTTCCCCAAAAAAAAACCCAAACACCCTTAAGGTTAGTTCTAAACCATTAATGAAAGTACAACCTGCAAAGCAAGTAAATTCAGTCTAATGAATAGCCCAACAATATCTTTGCCCAGAGTTTAAGCTTTATATGACACAAACTCTGAGTCTGCTAAACCAGTGTCTCCAGCGACGCACAGAGTATTCTCACAACCCCTACCGCATTTTGCTTGCGACATAACAGATCTGAGGATGATGGCCTGCTTTCCAAAAATACAATTCAAAGCAAAGTACATTTTGAAAAACTGCAAAGGTCAGAACTACAAGCAGTCTTACCTAAAACAGAGATAAAACATCAGATTTTTTTTTCAGTACCTAAGCATAAGCAGCTCCTCCAAAAATCAACAGGAGTTTCAAGTACTCAGAGTATATTAGGAGAGTCAGGATCCCTAAGACTCCACAGACATGAGGACCTTATACTCAAAATACCATTCATCAAAACCCTTCTCCCCTTCACATTCACAGACCTGCTTAATCTAGGAAGTATCAAAATTTCAGAGGGATTTTTTTTTTCCATTAAAAACTTCTCAATAGCGCTTAGCCTTATTTTTGCATAAAAAAGCCGTACTTAGTGTTAGCAGAACTGTGTCAATGCTTACTTCATGGCTACGCCTTCACCTACCTCCTTAGGCATGTTCTAAAACTGTCCATCACTACCTCACAGGATCATGGTCAATAAAATACTGTGGCAACCACTTCTTTTTCTGGACATCATGAGAAGTGGATGAACAATCACAGTATCCCTCCGCATCATGCAAGGAGCTTGCACCAAGGGAAACCAAACTACAAATTCTAGCAACTTGGATAGTGGTCCTAGCCATCACGGAAGGGAAATTCTCACTTATTCTTGATTAAGATACCCTACTGTGCAGCAACAGTTTCAGATGCGGGATGAATTGGCCCAGGAAGTCAGCCCCAGGTTTTCCCCCTCCAAGGCAGTTGCTTACTCCACTGGGATGAGAAAACATACCATTTCTAGCCCCTTCTTTTTCAGCTCTGTTAATCTTCTGTAGAACAGCTTTAAAAGAAGGATCAGAAAGCTTTTCATACTATAACAGCCAAACTGCTGGTGTTCAGGGTGTTCTGCTCATACAGAAAGGGTAGAAGTGAAGAATTAGCTTGGCATCTCACATTCTGAATGAGGGCTCTAGCTACAGAGCTGTTACATCCTGTATTCTGCATCACTGGGAAATGTAGCCTGTAGTGCTTGCAGTCTGTTAAACCTGTACGTGCAAATAACAAAGGAATTTTTAGCTATATGATTTTATATTTAATTTCATATTGCATTGCAGATGAACTTTATCCATCACACGGATGCTAGACGCAATGTCTCCCAATTACATCATCCCCAGCAAGTAACAGTGACAACAATATGCTTCATTCACATACACTTGAGAATTCGTTTTCAAGGCTAGAGAGTATTTAACAAATGAATTGTAGGGCACCCACTCTTACAGAGTTATATTTGTATCTTATTTCTATTCTGTAACACCTATGCTACTTAATAAGATGCAATTCAACTGAGATTAATATTGGTTCAGTCTAGGTTCTCATAGTACTTTATAGAAGGGAAAACTTAATCCAAGGCAAAAAGTTTGCATAAATAATGTTATCAGAAAAATGTTATTAAAAACTTCTTTCCAACTGAATATACTTCTCTCTCTTTCACACTGTTAGTAGGAAGGCTTTATCCACACATAACAGTTAACAAATAGATTTCTAAGTCCATCTTCCTCATGCTTTTAAGCACCTATAGTTTAAGCCTCAAACAACCACCTCACCCAGAAAAATAAACTTATTCCACACTGCTTAAGTACCTTACACAATCTTGTTGGATATATGCAAATCATAACATCAGCAGTAAGTATTCTAGAAGGAGGTTTGGACAACATTTTTTGTCTTTTTTAAACCAAAGTCCATTTTTTTTCTGAAATAAAAATTAAAACTCTAAGTGACTTAGTTCCTCAAACTGATGAAGAAAGCATACCATTTCCGATTACTACAACATAAAGAAATTTAATTTTTAAAGGGACAAAGTAATAAACACTGAGTCTTTCAAACAGCGGCAGTCAAAAGTTAGTAGCAATTTAATCCACAAAGTTAAAAAAAATAATTTTAATCCAATTTTCTGAAAAACTAATGGAAAGCTATTCATTAGGCTATATTTATTTGGTATATTCTGAAGTGAGGAAAAAAATAACTTCTGAGGGATACAATACAGAATTTAAACTGCCTTTCAACAACTAATCTGAAAATATATCCAAGTACTCCTTTTGTTTGAAAAATTTATTCCCCCATTATTTGTACTTAAATAAGTGTTATCATAAAAACACTAGCTTTGATAACATTTGATAAATACACAAGCTCCCTATTGCTTGCTTATCCATTTGTAAGTACTCCAATCATTATTTTAAGTGCCTCTAAATACAATCAAATTTGGAGGGGCTGGGGGGAAGGGGGGAAAGATGTGCACACGGGAAGGCGTCTCACTGTTCCAAAACTCTAAGCACTGAAAGAGTATTTTAACTAAGCTGTTCACATGTTCACCTTGATGAACCAATACATAAGCAATAATACAATACTTAGAGCTTCACTGCTGATTCTGAAAGCAGTTTCAAAATCTTCAGAATCTTCAGAATCATAACACGTTTCATACAAGATGGCTACAGAAGGGTCATGTACTATCGGGTTTCATGGGAGCACAGCACACAAAAACAAGACTGAAGAAGGCTCATAATTCTGTTCTCTTTTCCATTATTACAGCTCCGAATTATTATTGCAATCTTGACTTCAATATATTCTATTTCCAGTATCTCCAGTATTTCATTTTCTCCCTTGGACTCTCCATGATTCATAAGCTAGCCTGTCAACAGCTGAACAAATCTGAGACAGTATTAAAGCCTTCTGAGGCAATAAACCCTTAAGAATGAGACATTTGAAAATGATCCTTCTTAATTGTTGTGATTCTTTTAAGTGAATATGCCGCTCTTAAAGGAAGTTGGTACCTGTATCAAAACACATACAGGAAGATTAGGTTAGGATCACTGTCAACCCCAAATCCAACCAATTTTATATATGGAATGTCAAACAATATTGGCTACTGAAGATTAATCTTTCATGGTCAATAAAACACATGCAATCGATGAAACAGAAAGACAGCACAACACAATAAACCAGAAAAAAGAAAGGGGGGGCAGGGGAGTTGGAAAGAAAGAGAGAGGGGACTTCCTTCTTTCTGTTTTAAAGACTGGTGGATCTCCAGCCAGGTGGGGGCCCAAGAGGAAAGCTTCTTCCTCACAGGAGTACCTCTTGTAATTAAGCAGCTGCCCTTGGAACACACTCCGGCAGCAGCACCTGGATCAGTGGAGCAGAAATCGCACCGGGTGCATGCCTGCTCATCCCCCATGCATTCGGCCTGGCTGCTCCTCCGAGTTCCTGGGACCCACTGCAGAGAGTAATACAAGCTCTGCATTTGAGAAAGTGAGCATGTAAAACACATCTTATTTAATATATTTCCCTTACCATTTTCACTGGCAGAAGGCCCAATAAGAACAAAGAGTAAACTAATTATCTTTTTTATGGTTTAGAGCCTATCCATATATGGGAAACAGGAGACATGCCTGTGCTCAAAGTACTATCAAATACACAGCGTAAACACACCTGTACAGGGAGTATTATCTCCATCTAATCTCACTGAATTACTTTACCATTTTGTTTCCCTTAAAACAGGAGGTGAAACATTAAGTATGTTTTCTAAATTGACAGTCTTTTTAAGTCCAAGGGGTGCTCTTAAGGAAGCATGTACATTAACTCTGCACAACTAGCACACTGGCCAGAATGGGAACAGAATTTTGACTGTATGGGTAAAGCCATTTTTTTATGAAGTCTGATTTGTCAGAATAAAATCTTTTTACAGGACTATACCAGTTCTGACAAAGCTTACTCTACATGCAAATTTTCTAATTTTGGGTCAAAACCAGAGAGACTCTTAATTATTAATGATTAAGATCAGGAACTCTTTTTTCTCCTCCAACACCTACACTCTAACCACCTGTAGACAGAAACATCTCACTACCCCAACCAGCACATCTGATGGAGAAAATTCTAGTTAAAGTTTTTAGACAGACACTGTTTTGTCCTGATGCACACTGGAAGGCTTTCAGACTTTTTTGTATTTGGTGGTGGGGGTGGGTTTTTTAAATAATGTTCCACAGAAGCAGAAAATTATTTTCCACACCGCACTAAACAATCTGATTTTGCTAATATTCGGTCCCAACCCAGTAAAGATTAACTAACTGAGCAGGCATTTAAATCAATGGGACTGCTCATTGCACATTACGTTTAGCTTGCAAATGAAGAACTGGGGCCCTGCACGTAGTAACTTAACATTGGTGTATAAATTCTCGCATGCAGTATGAAAGATAAAGTTTTCATATATGACGTAATATGCTATACGAGATTTATGCAAACTCAAAGCCCTTATGATAGCTATCTCCAGAACAAGGTCATATTTCTGCAGAGCCAGGAGTATAGAAGCCCTGCTGCAAAAGCTAGCTAAGCCTGAAAGTTCAGGCATGAAAAAAACTGAGACACATGTACATGCACACAGACTGTTTTTTCTCCTGTTTTCTCTGACATACATTGAAACTTACAGACATCATAAAAAAAAAATGAAAACTGTATCAGTCCAATTTTTAAAAATGAGAATAGACACAGGCTTTTCAATGTTGATACACAGAATTTCTGTTCCTGTTTGACATGGAAAACAATATTTAAAATATTGGAGATTCCAAAAACCACTTGTTTTTATAATATACAGGACATCTGAGTTAGTACTGATGTAACAAATCCCCTTCACTGTCTTCTTTTGACCATCACTGGATCAGACTGCAAATAAAACTAGTGCATTGGTCAGTATGGACTCTCTCTTATCCCTTCAATAAGGAGCTGTGGAATATTTACATTTACATTTAAGTATTTTCCCAAGTAGCTAGATTTTTTTTGCACAGAATCATGCCAAAGGCCTATAGCTAATCCATTATTACTTCTCAACATTACTTACTACTAACCAATAGCTCTCTTCCTCTCAAAACCCAAGAAGAGGAGAAAAGTCACTGTTTTAGAGAGTATTGTATCAGCACTGGGTTTAGCATTGTTTTCCACTGAAGAGAGAACAGGGAGGGGAAGAAAAAAAACCAAAAAGCCATCAGGAACCGACCTTACACAGACTCAGACTTAAGATCTTCCAATAACCTAGCGACTCATACCTCTGAATGCACAAACCAACTATTCTGGAGTCAGTCTCCTCAGGCTGACCAAAATTCCAGCCTGAAAGACTTCCCCAGTGCAGGTTTCACCCAAACCAGTATGCCTGCACAAACAGTTTCTGTTCAGTGAATCCGGCGAGAATTCCTCACTTGCTCAGTTCCCACCACCTCCTGAACGGAGGGAGTCATCCTGAAAAGCTGCCTACCCTGTTTTTGGAATACAGCTTCCACAAATCTCATCCTAGAAGGCAGACCTTCTGAAATCAAAAGGCTTTGCCCTGATGCTACTTCATTTCTCTATTTCAGTTATTAAACCTCCTAATCTGATACCTGATTATCAACCAGAAGGGATTCCAAGGGTATCAAAACCCCTTAGTGATGCCAAAAACACAGTCAACATTATAGCTTGTAACTGCCCTGTCTTGTAGCACTTCCTGAGGCAAAGTCAGAGGAGACAGGATTCCCTAAATCAGAAAGAACAAAAAAGGAGCTGGACCACTGCATTAGAGACATCTTTGGATCAAACAAACATGCTTCAGAAATGTTTAGAGTAGCCTACCAATTTGTCCTCCGCCTATTTGAGGAACGCAGACTGCTTTAGAGACGGAAAAACAATCACCTACTCAAGACTCCTACAAACTGCTGTTTTAGCACATTTACCAGAGAACATCAAGATTAAGAATAAAACTACTCAAAAAAAACAGAGATCACATGCTGTAAAAGCAAGCCTGACTGAAACCTTATTTCCAATAATTTTGTCATCAAAAGTATCACTCTTTGTTCTAAGTAATACAGAATATCCTTGAGGAACAATACTAAAGGTACTAAGTCTGCAATCTCAAATCCTGAAATTAGTGAATTTATCTGCTAGCTGCATTCACCATATTAACTCGAGACGATAAAAACCTTACACAAGTCCTCTTACAGCTCAGTATCATATACCATGCAAGTTAAATAATACAAATACAGTTGCTGGTTATACACTGCACTGGGAACCAAAGAAAAACACCACATATCTGTATGATTTACCTAACAATAAGCACAGGTTCATTTTTATTGTTCAAATTTTTTAACTACAGACCACTTAAAGTCTGAAAAAAACACTAACATCTACTTTTCATACCTTCACTGCCAGAGAAAATGGCCCTCATCCAAAACTGTTTTACAGCAAAATTATTTGGTGTGTATAACAAAAAACCCACATACTTTGCAAACCTGAGATTTTTTTAAAACTGACAACCTACTGCACTTGGCAGATTACAAAAAAAAAAAAAAAAAAAAAAAGAACGTTTCATGGAAGACAGGAAGCCTCTCATGCTCTGTGTGCCCTATATACACACAATAGGAAGCAATGTTGGAAGAGCAGCACTTGGACAGAAATGCCTCTATATGACATCCTTAGGTTGGGGTTACCTGCAAGCAAGGAGGTTTTATTCATATTCCCATAATGGAGTTTTAAAGTCAGAGGCAGAACAAGTCAGCCAATATATCTGCATCCATGCTAAACAAATAAAGACTGATATTTAACTTGCATAGTTTTCTTGGTGATGTAGCAACCAAGGAACAATTTTTTAGGCAACATGTGGCTTACATCCTTGTCATAAATAAAGACAACTGAGTTCCTCAGAGTCCAAAGTGTTATGTGAATGGTTAAGAACACAGAAGAGGGCCAGTAATTTACAGAGTATTTTATCTTAATATTTTTCAGAAGAAAATTTAATGACAGATAATAGTTTAATTATTTTTTTCAAGAATAATTGGTCCTTAAATCCACATTTCCACATTACAGACTCTAATGAACAGAAGTCAGATTTGCAAAGCCACACACCTCCAAACTTGCTGAAATTATCTGGAGTTGCAGATGCTTACTGTTTTGCATGCCTGCAGATGACAAAAGCAGGAGTCAGACCACCACGAAAACTGGCAGAAGAAAAAAATTTGAGCAACTTTTACTGAAATGAGCTTAAGAAATTAGAGCGCTATATTTCTAACACTTTGATCTGAAAATTTTAATTATCATAATAAGCGTCTAAGTCAAATTCTGCATCATGTTCCCTCTTCAAATTCAGTCTGTGTAGACTCTAGCAAAGTTTGTGTAACCTTCTTTATATATTTTAAGTATTAGACAACCCTTCACACACAGTCAGCTTTCCGTTTTCATCCAGGGAAATAATTCAAGGACAGCTTGTTTCAGTTTTGATTTTAACCACCAGGAGAGGCTGAAGTAGGTGACATATTTTTGTCTCAATTGCTTAAGACCATTAAGATACAGTGGGGAAAAAAAACCCCACTGCAACAAAAAACCCAAAGCTACAAGTTTTTAAACAGTTGTTTCAAAACTAATGTAGCTTTTAAACACAGAAATTTATCCAACTTACATAGTATGGAGTTTTAATTCAGAAATCAGTTATTTCTAGAGGAAAAAGCAAAATAATAATAAAAGAAGGTATCTACTGTGTGTCATGAATCTTTAACCTCTGCTGTATCTATTTGAGTGGTATAAAGCTGCTTTTTTTTTTTTATTGTCCATGCAAAACATGGACAATAAATATCCCATTACAAGCACAATCTTCTCTTTTCTAAAAAAAGATACTGCTGTACATAACATGCCATCTTAAATTGTCACAGAAAATTTTCAGGACAGTTTGTGTCTACTACTACTACTACAAATTTATTGGGAGGCACTGGACAGAGGCCCTAAAAACTTGGGAGCTTTGCATTAGGTACATCTATTGTCTTCTGAAGACTGATATTATTTCCAGAAAAATAAGTGTACACTAAAATGGAATTAAATTAGATTCTAGCACAAACATAAGGATAAGGCACATTCCCAGATATAGTTATTTATCTAAAAAAAAAAAAAAATGAAAAGAAACCTAGGAAACCTGAAGTTCTATATTTCTTTTCAGTTATATATTTTACACTACCAAATATACAGTTAAGTTGCAAAAGAAAACTCTATTCTGCTTTTCAATCCCAATCCTATCCAATTTATACTCAACATATTTTAGCATTTGCATTCCTATATTAGGTTACATTTACTTTTATACTACTTGTGTCTTATTTTCCTCCATCACAAACATTAGAGCTACCCCCTCTGACTTGTTGCTAACACACATTAAAGCACTATCAACAAAATGCCGAGACATACACCAGCAGAGAACAGTTTCCTTTCTATCTACTTTATGTTATCACTCACCTCCCTACAACACATTGTACTACCCAAACACTATCAAAATAGTGCTGTGTAGGCCCAAGATGGCAGTAAAACAACAGCAAATAAGGCACTTGAGTACGAGATCACCCTGGATTGTGGCCTCAGTTTTGCCAGCAATAGTGTAGCAAATATGTAGCAAACTCAAGGCAACACTACTAGATGAAGTCTTTCAAATGTTTATGTTCAAGTTACTGTGTGGCTACAGAAGATTTCATAAGCAGAAAGAATTAACTTGCTTTTTAATAACTCTTAATTAAGAGTTAACTCTCTCATTCCACCATTTCACTAAGGAGAGATCACAGAATCACAGAATGGTTTGGGTTAGAAGAGACCTCAAAGATCATCAAGTTCCAACCCCCCTGCCATGGGCAGGGACACCCTCCACTAGCCCAGGTTGCTCAAAGCCTCATCCAGCCTGGCCTTGAACACCTCCAGGGATGGGGCGTCCACAGCTTCTCTGGGCAACCTGTTCCAGTACCTCACCACCCTCACAGTGAAAAATTTCTTCCTAATGTCTAGTCTAAATCTGCCCTCTTTCAGATTAAAACCTGAAAATCGTCCTATCACTACTCTCCCTGACAGAGTCCCTCCTCATCTCTCCTGTAGGCCCCCTTGAAGTACTGGAAGGCCGCAATCAGGTCTCCTCAGAGCCTTCTTTTCTCCTTGCAGAACAATGTGGACCAAGTTATCATTTCTTCAAACTGTCCCTCTCTAAGGTTAACTCAAGGTGTTTGACCTTCACAATCTAGTGTCAAAGAAATTAACAGCATAGTATGAATTAATATACAACTGTTTTAGATTTCAGTATGTCAAGTTCTCAGTTAGTTTAGGACTATCCATCATGTTTCCTGAATCCATGCAAACACTTTGATGCTTCACATAAACAGTGCAATGAAGAAATGCTCACAAAAGCTCTGGAAGCATCACAGTGCTTCTTCCTTACTACTGCAGAGCCTTGCAGCTTCCCAAGGGTGTTAGCAAATGCAGGTAATATCTGTACAACACTACACTGTGACCACTCATACTTTTACATACTAAGGCTTAATTTCATTGAATTTTCACTTTAAAAGAATAAAAGTCTACTTAAATCTCAAAACTCTGAATACAGGGAATACGTGCTTGATTGACCATACAACAGGTGTAAAAGCTCATTTCCAAACACAGTACAATGACACAACACCAAAAATACATATAATAGGGGGTAAAGACTCTATTCAAGTACTGCTTAACACGTCATGAAAAAAAGCATTTTGAAAAAGCTGAAACTTGCCTTTCATAAATCACACAGAAAACTGTGAGCTACGATTACTGTCTTACTGCCGAAGACTCCAAAAATACGTACCCATTCTCCAGTGGTTTAAAGTCTTCCTGCCAAGCTAAGTAATTTATTTCATAGCTATACTGAAGCTTCCATATTTTCTACAATTCAAGGATGTTTTTATTAACATGAAAAAAACAGCGTTATTTTTCCACCCAGAGCAGAAATGCAGATGCACTACTCCTCAAGCACTTGTGAAGACAGCAGTTCTTGAAGACAAGGAAGGAGGCCTGCAGCAGGCATTTTTTAACTACAGGTGTATTAAGAGGCTGGACATGGTGTAAACATTCCTGGCAGGTATGAAAGAAGGGTTAGGACCTAACGGTGAAAGGGCACACGAATTTAGTAACTGGAAGAGAAGCTTTCCCTGCCTGAAGTATATTCTGCGGCCAACCTCGTTAACAGAGTAACCTACTCCACACACATAAAAAAAAAAACGTATTCCAAACTAAGATGATTTTGAAAATATAGGAAGATGGAAGAAAAAAGGAAACGGAAAGACACAGCCAAAGCACATCACATCACGGAAGCATCATCCTCTACATCTCTTAAAACCTCAGTGTTTTGGAAAGGCTTTTTCCTTAAGCACACGGGAAGGCACGGGCCAGTACCAGCTGTTGAC